>NC_048926.1:2423816-2424062 GCF_011077185.1 Oxyura jamaicensis | reverse complement strand
ACACACAGAGTCTTGATCCGGCTGCTACGAAAAGAAAGAAAGAAGAAAAAAAAAAAAAAAAGTGGGGCTGTGTCCCTCCTTCCCCAGCAGCGTGCTGCCGGCGGCGAGAGCCGGGCGGCGCTGCCCGCCCCCCGCTCCGCTCCCCTCCGCGCTGCTCCGCGGGCACCGGGGGGGCCGCTGCCACCCGCCGCCTCCCCCGGCGCCGTGCTTACATGGGGACCCTCTCCGTGCTGCCGGCGCGTCTGG
>NC_048926.1:2196776-2423716 GCF_011077185.1 Oxyura jamaicensis | reverse complement strand
TTTCCTCTTCCCTCCGCTGGCTGCAAAGAGGCGCCCTCCCCGCACCAGCGCCTCCGTCTTCCCTTGCTGCGGGGGAGCCCCGGCGGCGCGGAGCCGGGCGCGGCGGAGCGGAGCCGGGAGCGGCGGTGCCTGCGCTCTCGGCCGCGCCCGCCCCCCCGGTGCCCCCCCTCCGGCGCCTTCGCAGTGCGCAGCGGCACGGCCCCGGCCCGGCCCGGCCCGGCCCCGGCCCCATCACGTGGGCGTCTAGACACCGTGTCGCTCCGGGAGAGGGAAAAAAAAAAAAATTATATATTTATATATATATATATATATTTATCTCCGACCGCCTTGCGCAAGCGGCGGCTCGGGTTGCCGAAAGGTTGTGGCTGTGTCGCGCCCCCCCCCCGCCGCCGCTGTGCCTCCGGGATGATGCTGCCCCCCTTTCTGCATCGGGAAATTAGGGGGTCCCCGTGGGGTCGCCCTGCAGCAGCCCCCCCTCGGCAAACAGCCTGGGGGAGCCCCCGAAGGCTGGGTGTGCCGCAGATGCTGTAAGCGTTGGAGCATGAAAAGCGAGCTATAACAATAATATGTATAATAAATATATAAAAATATATATATTTACATCTCTGATCCTGGGCATCGGAAGGGGGCACAGCACGAAAAGCAATAATGCTAATAATACTTTGCACTTTCCCAGCACCTGTTGCCAGAGGAAGGGAAAGTATTTCATAGTGGGTATGTTCCAATTCCCACAAAATGAGGGGTAGGAATTAATAGCATGGAGCACGCTGATTATTCCTGCTGCCGGGATGGTTTGAAGGAGTCACTTCTGGCAGCCAGGGGTCCTCCACAGAGCCCCCATCCCAATTCTGTGGGCAGGAACTTGCCCAGGATGGGGAAACTGAGACACCAAGAGGCTGCGAGGTTCGCACCACCCTGCCCTGGTGGCAGGGAGCTGGGGAGCCCGGATGGGCCTCGCAGTGCCCCTCACCACGAGCCCCCAGCCCCACGCACGCTTCCGTACACGAGGAGCTCCCTTTCCGTGTAATAAGCGCTGGTGGATGAGTTGCTTCGGGTCACGCAGTAAGTCAGTTACTGCGCTGGAAGTAGGAGCCGAGACTCTTAAATCATGGCTGCTGCAAGCAAATCCAATTCTAAAACAATTGCTCCCAACCAAACAAGACAACAGGCATCAAGCACAGAAGGAGCGCGTGCAGGCCGGGTATTCCCAGGGCTGCCGCTGCTGGATGCCTGCCTTTGGTGCACGCAGGAGCACGGGGATAATTGTAGAGCCCGGTCCTGCCCCAGAAGGCCAGTGAGACTCTGAGGGGGCCTGCAACCGCTCGTGGCATTTGCAGAATCTGGATCTAAACCAGTTAGAAAGGGTCTGGATTTGGGGGCAGCCTTACTAAATGGTAACAAAATTATACCTACCCAGGCCTAAAACCTGCTCACTTTTATGATAAATAGTAAGAAAATATTGTGGAGGGGAAGGACATCATTTGCTGGCCTCTAAAACAAGAATTGGGGTGAGGAAGCGGATGGACCCCTAACTTCACCTCCCAGTACTTAATGGGCAAAGTAAATCCCGTCGCTTTTAAAATGGTCATTTCGCAGTCCCGAGAAATGGAAATCAGATGGCAGTTTGACATCTCGTTCGTCAGCCTCCGAGGTGACCTCAGCTGATTTTCCCCAGAGCACTGCAGTCCCCTTTTCACTGCAATGCCTATGGTAAAGTGCTGTGATAGGGGAAAACTAGTTCCTTTCCACTCCTGTATCTGCTGGTAGAACACACCCTGGACATGCCCATTAATAGGTGCATTACACTTTTTAATTTTTTAAAACTTTCCAGGCTGTTATGAACGAGATGGATTTATTCGGGGTGTTTTTCCCTCCGCAGTTCCGCTTGCCTTGCTGATGACTCGATGACTGTGATTGCTTTATGGTCATGAGCAGAGTGACAAAGAGCACACCGTGACGCATGCAGCGAAGGGACAGGGGACAGAAACAGGGTCCAGGAGTCATTCTGGGGCCCTGCCAGAGGTTCCCTTTGTGACCTGGGGCAAATCCCTCTCCCGTCAGCGGGGACCTGGGCTTCCAGACCTTGGGTCTGTGCAGTGGGCCAGCAGCACTTGTCTGTGCGAAGTACCTTGAGTTCTGCAGGTGAAAATTACTATGCAAGTGCTAAATATTAAATAAATGATAAGAAGTACTTTGTAACCGACCCTGCAGACCCCTTTAAACAGGCTGTCCATATGGAAAATACAGAAATAGGCATAATGAAGATGATAAAAATGAGCACATCCCTGTGAGAAGTGGGTGAACCCACGTGTGTCTGCCAGAGCTCACTGGCAGGTGGGGGAATAAAACCCGCATCCCTCGCCCAAAACGCATCGGTGCGTGATCCCACCCAGCCCACGCTCCCCGTTTCGAGACCCCACTCCTCCGGAGGCTGCTGGGGACCCTTCCCGAGCCCGGCTGCCTTTGAAGAGCTAGGGGTGCACGATAAACCCGAGTCAATTTGCATTGCAATTCAGCCTTTGACAGACAGTTGGAGCCAAGGCACTGTTAACCTAATTGTTTTGCTAACAGCACCAGGGTGTGAGACGCACCAAAGGCAGTCACACAAAGGGATAAAACCAGAAAACCAGACTCGGGAAAAAAAAAAAAAACTAGCACTAAAAAGGCAACCGGGCTCGGGAAGGGTCTCACCTCATTACCGGGCACAAACAGAGCTGATCCCTCTTCATGCACTTTCTAAGCTAGGGTCAATAACACGCACTCTTTGCTCTTTTGGGGGTATGTCTCTCTGCTACCAGGAGTGCAAAGGGCTCTCAGGCCGCAGGAGAGAAGAAGCCAGGCAGGAGGCAGGGCAGGGGCAGTGGGGAGACTCCTGGCACCTTCCCATCCTTTTGTGCACATTAGGAATAGCTACGCTGCTGTCCCTGCTTCTATTTTTATGCCCTCTTTTCAGAGCAGAGCTCTCAAGCAACGTTCGAAGTCTGGGTTACGATGCCATTTTGGCCATACCCGGCGTCTCCTTTTACACCAGCAGCTCACATTGACGCAGCAAATTCATCTCCAAGACCTCAGGTCTCAAAAGAAAACCCTTCTCCAAGAAACGTCGGTGTCTGATGAGTGGGAGATCACGGGAGGCATGGCCCTCACGCTCTGCTCTCCCCACTGGGCATCGCCTGGGCATCCCCCTGGCACTGCTCTCAGCTGCTCCGGGGCTGGAAAGGTCCCACTGCTGCTATGTGAGAAAAGCAGAGAGGGACCAGTGAGCTGCGTGCTCACCCCTGCTGATCAGGAATGGGGAAAAGCACTCATGTCCCCAGCCCTGGGAATCTATCCCCCAGATCAAGGAGCTACAAGGCACAGGCTCTCCCTCTGGGGACTTCCCTTTGGGGATACCTCGATCCACCAAAGTGCTCACACGCACCTGACTTGAAGCATGTGCTTTGGCAGCTGAGCTTTTGTTAGCTTTTGGGCTTGTTCACACAATGTCTGTACTGCTTCGTTCAGTTTTGTATCTAGAGGGGGTTAGCACAAGGCAGTCTCCTTGCCTGTGCACTCCATTATGCCAACACCAAGGACCTATCTCGGTGTGATCGCTCCCTAATTCTAGCCTAGCAGTAGAAGAATTTGCTGTATTGAACATACAAACCTTCATGCTGGTGTAGCAATCTCCACCAAAAAGGAGCACAAACGGGGTGGAGCGCAGAGCAGACCCAGTGTGATGTCTGCCAGGGAAGCAGCGGGGAAACAACAAACGAATGTGGCCGGTGTCGGTGTGAGTGCTGCTGCCAAACGGGCTTTGCAGCCCCGAGCCACGACACCAGCATCTCCACGCTGAGGTGGGCAGGAGGAGCAGCACCTCCTTCACAGCATCACTGGTGGGTGCTCACCCGTGTCAGCAGATCCACCTCACGCCTGCAGCTCTGTCCACGCTTACACGTGTTGCTGGTGGCACCGTCGTCCAGCCCAGCTCCTGCTGAATGCTGGTGGAACTCCTGAGATGGGTGCTGAGGGGGGTCAGAGGAAGGGGAACGAAGCCAGCCGGGACGAGGGAGCCAGTATTTCATGGGGCAGAGCTGCAGTGACAGCACACGTGGCACGTGACAGCACCTGGGAGACACAGGCAAGAGGTAGGAGACCAGGGCTGTTGGTGGCAGAGGGGACACTGGGGCAGAGGCAGGTGGAACACGTGGCTGTACAGGTAAAGGGAACCTGCAGATCCCTCGTGCAACACACGATGCTGTGGTGGAAGGGAGCAATTTCTTCCCCCAGCGAGGAAGATGTGAATGCCTTGGGGATCAGTGTGTATTCCAGGATCTTGCCAAATATTAATATAAAATACACAATCTTAATGCACCATCTTATGTGTAACTCTGAATTTCTTGGTGTTGTACCAGTACTTACGTGTTTCAAATTTCCAAATACATGTTTTCAGACTTGTTTTGGTCTGTAAGCATTCAAGAAGAGATTTTTCTGTATGGAAACAGAAATCACTGCAGGTTCACTGGAACATCTGAAAGATAAGCACATGTGGACAACATAGCTGTATCCCACTTTCAGGACTTGGTTTCAGTGATGTAAATCAAAATCCTCTTTATTTCAAGTAAGTACATTTGCCAAGTACACGAACTGCCATGTTTTACTTGCAATTGCCTCTAATATTTGGCAGGCGCTGGACCCGATAGTGGTGTGTACATAAAGAGCTGTGGCTGACATGGGTCAGAGGAAAGATTCCTTCACCTGAAACCTCTGGAGTCCAGAGTGGTGTTGGAGACAGCTGCTTTCTGTTTTCAGCCAGTGTTCCCGATCTGCCTGTAGTCCTCAGGGCGCCTCCACTCAGATTCCTCCCAGAGCAGCAAAGCCAGTAAACCCAGGGCATCCCGCGAACATACGGTGCTGACCACCACGTTGCGACACCTATGGATAGCCCGGGGGGACTGGGGAAGGGTGGGGTGTCCCTCACTTAGAAGTGGCATTTCAGACGTAACGTTATCAAGCTAATCCCTGACTTCTGGCACGACTATCAGGCTTCAGGGGGATTTATCAGATCCTGCTCAAATGGCAGCCACAAGGCAGGGATGTGCTGTTCTTCAGGACCAGCTGATAACACCAGAGAAGGGACTGCCAGGTGCCACGGCTGTGTACATCAGTTTAGAAGAAGGAGGAACTTGCAATTCCTTCATTAGAAAGAAAACTACCAAACCCTCTTTGGCAGAAACAGTTGGAAAGGAGAGGTCAGAGGGCGAGGCAAAGCACGTGGAAAACCACAAGCTTCTCTATTTCCCACTGCTGTCAGCTGTGGGTGTAATTCTGCAGTTCCTTCCTTTTTGACACGATAGATCACAACCTAAGTATCATTGATGTGACCTTCTGTGTTGCGGTGGCCTAGCCAGATGCACCGTGGAGCTGCTTTCTCCCTCAAACACTGTCTTCACTGGTGGTGAGGTGCTGGTCTGCCGCTTTCACAGTCTTTTCCAGGGAAAATTCCCACCAATGTTAATGGGAAATTTGTCCCATCAGTGACTGCGATAACTCTGTTCTAAAAAGAACATTCGTGTTTGTGATGTTCAGGATCAGTGTTCCTCATACGGACCTACAGTTTTACATGAAAAGGAAATTCAATGATCAGACATCTGATGCGAGCACTTGATAAAGCAATGATGTTATAAGAGTAAAGTATTGCCACAGTCTACTTTTAGAGAACACGTTTTAGATTTCTTGTCCTCAAATCCAAGTCCTAATTTTAAATAGCAAATTCTTGGGCACTTGTTTCTATCCTGTCTCCATGGGAGCATTATATCTCTACGAGACATTTTTGGCCACGTTTACACCTGTATAATGTGCTTAAGAGAGAGCTGAGAAGATGCATTCAAATAAAGATGCTCCACAACTGCAGACAAACAACATCTTTAGTTTATCAGAAGTCTACAGGACCTTAATCACACATGGGGGAAAAAAGCTTTGTTAATGGTTTCTTGAGTCCATCAAAGATGCAGCGTGAGCCAAAAGCTGGAAGTTCTGTTAGGAAAAATCAAGAGAGAAACAAAGCATTATTCTTCACAGGTAATGATCCAGTTACAGTAATTAACCACTGGCTGCGGTGGATTCTCTGTCAATAACAATTCTGAAGGTGAGGTTTTGGTGGTATTCAAAAGATGAGCTCCAGCCGGTTCAAACCTGTACGAATGCAGGGAGCTTTTCTGGCCTGTGTTACTCAGGTGGGTAGTCTAGACAGTAGGAATAGCCCTTCAGACCTGATAATTTATGAATTAGTAGTGCCAGTGCATTAAAACAGATAATTGAAAAGTCCTCATTCATCTAAACGTAGGGTTGGGATTTTTAATAACTTTTAACAAATATTAAACCCGACAGAAATGCTTTCATGACAGTCTTCGACATGGCTCAGTTCCAGGGAAAACAACCTGCTTGGAATTGAATTTTCTCTAAAATATCCGCGTCGTGTAAGTGACTTGAGAACTAAAGAGTAGCGCTGCAATGAAAGTCAGGACCCTGCCTGATAGGGACTACCTCCAGGATGAAAAGTCTCCTTTGAACCTGAAATAAGGAGTTTCGGGTAAACAAGGATTGGAGAGGAACTGACTACCCTGATTTCACAACCCAAATTGCATAAACTGAAGAAAAAAAGAAGGTATTAATAGTAAAGTGTAATTTGAAGATTGGATTTTCAAAAGCATATTACCCAAACCTCCACATTCATTTCATCTTGAGGGAAGAAGGCATGCCATCTGATAGCAATGATTAATCCAAAGGAGGCCCAGACTTGTTCTCTTCATTTAAGAGGAAAATTACATATTTGGTGAGAACGTAAGAGCAGCCATACTGGATGAGATAGCTGTGGGCTGCTGGATGGGTCTTCTAGAGCATGGCCCAAATGTGTTAGTATTTGATTTTTTCAAAAACATCATTTCAGGAACTTTGGACTCCAAAGGATATAACAGGTATACTTTTTTAAAACAAAACAAAACAAAACAAAACAAAGCAAAACACCACTTTTTTGGGGGGAGGGTTGCTGGCATAGTTTAAAGACACAAAGTTGGGACACCCAACACCACCTATGGAATGGAGAAGAAAAATGATTTGAAGCAAAGAGGGAATGTGCACTATAAAGGACTGTATACTGACTATGCCTCCAAATTCAAAGAAAGACACTATTTGCAATTTAACTCTATCAAGTACAATGACTAAAATTAAAAATGAATGTTTTCATGTTTTCATTTGATAGCCCTCATGATGGTATTTAACTGTGACCTCCCTCAAAGCCTCCCAACACCCCCTCCCCCCCCAAAAAAAAAAAAAAAAAAAGACAAGGAACACTTTACAAAGAATTAAAGAGTTTATAGGCATTGTTTAGAAACGTAATTAACACTGTGTTTAAAGCAAAAGTGAGACAATTACCACCTCCTAAAGGCCTTAAGAAATCCGAGCTGCAGACCTCCTGCCAGACTGAGTGATATCACAGGCACCATAAACAGAGGTTTGAAAGACCCACTCCATTCACAGCCCCAACCACTATTGTCATTACGTGCTAAGGATTATTATTATTACTATTAGTCTCTTTGTTTATGGTGATGTGCTAGGAAGTCAGCAGCTCGGCTTTCTCAAGCCCATCTGGCTCTGCTCTGCAAAGTGCATGCAGCCATGCAGCCTCCTAAAGGCGCTGAGCACCTCACCTCCCAGTGGAGTCCAAGCGAGGTTAGAGCTCTCAGGACTTCCTCACAAGGTCCTGTTTAGGGAGGTAGGTTGCTAGAATATTAATCATATTCCGAAGCAAAGAGCCAAAGCTATTTTTTTTTTTTTTTTCTTAGCTTGAAATCCTAAAGACAAGTGTTAAGCTTTTAGCTCACCTTGAGGAACACAATCTGTCTGAACCTTGCTGTTCAGTGTTTTAGTATTACAGGAGTATACAGCAAGCAAGTAAAGTCCAACACATGCTTAATTGGTAGGACTAGTTACACAGCCTGATTAGAGATTTGACACATGTATATGGTAGGCAAATGGACGGCTGGCCATTTATGCTTACAAATGCCATCTTTTTATGTTCTGTTCCAAGAAATTCAATACAAAACTTGAACAGAGAAAGAAAGAAGGGACAGCGAGACCTCAGCTTCTCCGTCAAGATGCCTAGAAACATGGCATGTCATTCTGATACCTCTGGTGAGTCTTACAGCTCTCTGTGTCATATTCCCCCATCTCAAATTTTAACTTGGGTAACTGCCTAGGAGGTGCTCTCGAGTTTGCAAAAAACAGGGATGGCAGAGTTGTGCATAACACACATTCATTCACATTCATTTTATTGTATGGCATACTGTTGAACTCAGGAATTGAAAATGAGACTTTTGCAAGGTATTATGTGACTTGATTTGAGCAGCATGTAGTGCTGTGCACAAGACAGGATACCTTGCCTGGGCACAGCTGCAACACTCCTGCACCTCTTGGTCCTGTGGAAGCAATGCTTCTGCTTCTGAAGATGCAGGACAGCAGGTAAGGTAAATTGGCATTGATTTGAAGGTTTGTTTGGTTTGGAATAGTAAAACTATTTTGCAATATATTAATTAAAGAAAAAATGTAGCAAACTAAATTAAGTAAAGCCAAAAGGCCTATTAATTGTTTTGTCTTACTGTGAAGCAAGACTACTCGAGAGCCTCAGAAACAAAGAAGGACGTATTTTCTATAGTATTTTAAGTGCTAGCTCCATGAATACAGAATTTTACCAACCATACTCCCCCAAGAACTGGTTTGGATGTAGCCCTGGTTACAGCAGCAGCTCTGAGACAAAGCTGTCAGCCGTGCCACGGCTTTGGGGTAGCTTCCAGTTTCACAAAGGTGAGATAGAATGAAGTAATGAAACGAACACAGATTTTGAAACCATTCTTTAATAGATATATTCAATACTTAATAAAATGGCAGCTGAGGAAGCTTGCTGTAGTGTCGCACCGAACACTTGCCAGCCTCAGTGCAGCTTGAAACAGAAGAGTACAGCCAAGCAAGCAGCAATCTGTGCGTGAAGGCAAACTTTCGCCCATTCCTCCACAGGTTACTTGCAGCCTGCATTTTGAGGCTGGTTAATAACACACTTGAAGGAACAAATGTGGTGCAGGGGAATGGGGCCTGGGTCTGGGCCTACATCGGGGCCTAGGGCCTGGGCTTGGGACTGGGTCGGGGCCTCGGACTGCGCCTGGGCCTAGGTCGGGGCCTGGGCCTGAGTCGGGTCCTGGGCCTGGGCCGGGGCCTGGACCTGGGCCGGGGCCTGGGCGATCCGCCGCCGCCTGCCCGGGCGGGCCTTGCCGGGCCGCCGCCGCGGGCGGGGGGATTCCCTGCCGCCGCCGCCGCCGCCCTCCCTCCGCCCGCACCCAGCCCCGCCCGACGCCGCCGCCGCCGCCCGGCCGCGCGGTGCCACCTCCCGCGGCAGCCGTGACTCAGGCGGCGGCGGCGGCTTCTCCCTCCCTCCTTCCTTCCCTCCTTCCCTTCCCTTTTTTCCCTCCTTCCATCCCCCCCTGCCCTTCCCCGCCGCCGGGCCCGGAGGCTGGCGGCCCTGCGGCGCTGCCCCGCTGTGCCGGTGGCAGGGCAGGAGTGTTCTTCCCCATGCTGGGGGAGCATCGTGGAATTGAACGGCAAATACCACACTCTGGTGGGAGAGCAGTAAAGTGAAATAAAATAAAATAAAAACCATTCCTGCTTGAGAGTTCTTTATTAAATTCCACAGGTTTTACAGAGATGGGCATGTGTTCTGAAGTTGCTGCAGAACTGGTGGATCAATGCCTTTGCCCTGAGACCCCTCGACCTGTAGCCTGGCGGAGCAGCAGGTTCCTCGCTGAGCTCTGCACGGCTGTGGTGCTGGCAGTCCAGTGCTCGCTTCCTCCTCCGAGACGCTCAAAAGGAAGGCACTGCGAGGAAGAACGTATTTTTATTTACAATTAAAGTGTATTCTACAGCATGTACCTATCTGAAAACTAAAATGAGAAATGGAGAGAGGAAATAGTACAACAAGGCTAACTTCTCTCTCCCTCCCCCCCCCCAAACAAAGAGAAGAAAGTCTGTCATTAGATGACATGGCTTTAAAGGAATGTTGTAACGTACAGAAATCCCATGCCATTATATGCACCCCTGAGGGCAGTGTGTATTTCTGTTCTAGCATCTTCCAAGGAACCTTGTCTCCGTTCTCCACACTAGATAGGAAAAACTCAACTCATAGATCATTTGACATCGATGGAGAGAATGTCACCACTGGTACCCTCCTGGATGAAGGGTAAAGGTGAAGCACCTTGGTGGTGTGCACTGTGGCCAGAATAAAGAAAGATTTCTGGCCTGATGTCAGGTGGGCTCTTTCCAGGGACTCCGAGACAAGACAAATGCCTCCAGAGGGCAATTCCTCTCCCTTCTCTGAGGCACCAACATGGTGTTGGTGCACCATCACCACCAGGCTGAGACCACCGGGATAAGGCAGCCGGGCAGTGTGCGGGCAGGTGATGAGCTGCAGCTCTGCCAGGTAGCATTTCTGCCCGGAGAGCAGCAGGTTGGCCTGGGGACCGCTGCCTCGCATCCCGGAGAGCACTGGCAGCCCCGGAGGTCTGCAGCAGCTCAGTGGGAGCCGGTGCTGCTGCCCAGCTGGGAGCAGCTGTTTGGCTCTACCTCGCCTGCGTGCCTGGCCGGAGCTCCCGCTGCGCGGCTGCAGGCAGCCAGAGAGCAGCCGTTTCCCTAAAAAAGTGATGGCATGGCCCCGTTTGATATAAAGCAAACAATGATATGGCGTTTCGCCATGTCAGCCCGCTGAGCTCAGAACTGTGCCGAGCGCTGCAGAAGGAGGACGTCCTCTTGCACAAGCCTGGGTCCTATTGCTGTCTCCCCGCGCGTGGCTGTGAGTCCCAGGAATCCCGGCTCCTGGGCCTCCCTGCCAACTTCTTTTCATGCCGTGGCAGCAACATTGCAAAAGGTCTGCATTTTTCTTCCTTTCTGGTTCAAGAGTTTTATCAGGAGGAGTGGGGGGAGCATGAATGTGTCGAGGTGGAAGGGCTTGGGCTGCAGAGGGGAGGGGAAGAACAAATGGAAATACAGAAGTCAGTGCTCAGCCCCCAGATGTGTTAAGTGCTTCCGTCCCCTTGCCCATGGCAGGGATCTGTTCCCTGCTTTCTCCAGATTTGTGTGTCCTGGCTTCCTGCCTGGCCGTGGTTCTCCCTGCCCCACTCTCGCTTGCCCATCTGTATGCGTGTCCGCCTGTTACCTCGCTACCAGCATCTTCATTATTTGTCCGGGAGATAAATCTTTCAGCCAAGCTATCCAGCTCGGCTGGGCGGGTGAGCAATAGCGTTGTTGTGCTGGCAGGCATCAATGGGAGTCACCAGCCACTTGGCTGATCCGCAGACAATTGCAGAGGTATTTGAAACTCTGGTTATGGCACTCCGTGCTTCCCCATCGCTTCCCCCACTTCCCCTTCCTGCTTTCTGCTGCCCTCCTCTCCCAGTTCATTGAGTTTTGCCCTCTGAGGTCCTGCTCAGGGCCGAGCTTCCCAAACAAACCCAGCCTTAATGCTGTTACTGCATTACAGGTCGCAAACGGCTCTGCATGGCACTGAGAGCCAGCTGCCCCTCGAACTGCATCCCAGCCCTGGAGCAGAGAGGAGTGAGGCTGCGGACACGGAGGGAGCGATGGAGTGGGCAGAGTGAAACAGCTCGTGTCAGCCAGAACACCCAGTGCTTTGTGCTCGGTGTGCCGGGGTCACAGGTAAACACAACTCAATGGGGTCGAGAACGATCGCTGCACTGCGTTACAGCCCTACACCGTACTGAACTTACTCCCGATACATTATGTGACATAGTCTCCCAGTAGCCTCCTTGGGAAATAAGTACTGGCGCCACCGGAATGAAAACATTCAATGAAAAGGTCGTTTTTATGAATGAAGCTTTGGAAATAGAAAAGTACTTCTCAGTCCTGAGCATCAGTTGATGGTGCGCTGAAGAAAGCTCACGTGCAACTATAAAAGCTGAAATAACAAATTCCTCTGCTATGTACGGGGTAACTGTGTAGGGTCAGAGTTACACTGAGATATGCACGTATGTAAGTGAGGTGTCTCTCCTTTGTAATTCCCCAGCATCTCTTCCGGAGCCAGCGTTTGTAAAATGATATTTCTATATTTACTTAAGCATCTATTTAAAGAGGAATCCCTCATAATTACTCACCACACAGATAGATGACACTGTTTGGCTGTGTTTATTTAGTTTCTATTAGTGATTGGCAAAAAGTCTGCTGTGGGTTCAAAGCAGATATAGATGAATGACCCGCTGATCATAAAATAAAGTATGATGATCTTTTTTAGGCCTCGTGGGAAATGGCATGCAGAGGGGACACATATCACTAACTCCTCCTGTCATTTTGTGATATAATACTCAATCCAGTCATCCTGGTCAGCTTGGCTCAGGAGAAGACATCCATAAAGTGACAGCAGTCTATGTCATAGGTGAATCAGAGGAATTTGAGGGAAGCTGTTAGCTTCATAAAGTGAGTTCCTTTGTCACTGCAGGTGAAACATCCATCTCCATGTCCCCTCCAGCTTTTGCAGTTTTTATAATCACACGGCTTCTGCTATCTGTAACTGGTATTTATTAACACATTCATGCTACGATGGGCAAAATATTAGGTACCAGGCTGTTAATCTCTAGTTGTTGACATACTCTTACCAGTGAGTGCTGTTACATGGATCATCCCCATCAAACCCAAGCGTGGGCCATCCTTGGTTCAGGCAGAGGCTGTCCATGGGCTGCTGTGGATAGTGCAGAGGGAAGCATGGCCAGACTGGGGTCAGAGGACACGGGAAAACGTGCCAGTTGTCATCACGTAGACTCTGTCACCGTCCTCCGTAGCACTGTTTGTGGAGTACTCTCAGAGTGCCTCATCCCTTTGTTTCTCACCCTGCCCAATTTGTGCTTCTCTGGCTTGGTCATCGGTGCACACACCAGCCAGGTGTGGCTCCAGGTGTTTCTGAATTCATACTTTTTCAGCAGATGACGACCAAGCAAGGACAGGTAGGGCAGGAACTGGTCTTGTCTATGCTCAGAGGATATAGCAGCAGCATTGTGCCACTGCAACCAGATACTTCTTGCTCAACAAAACACACCCCATAGTGACTTTAAAACTCTTCTCCTGTAGCTTAAATTGACCTCCAAAATGGCACAGGCTAGAAGAGCAGAAGGGCTTGCCCATGTTGATAATAAAGGTGACACTGGGAGGTTCTATTTTTGCTGATACATGTCAGTCCTGCCAGCAAAACCTCACATCTTATTAACAAACCACTGTCTTTCTCTTCATTTCCATGGTGTTGGTTCATGGCCCTCTCTTGACTTGTCCATCCACTCTGATGCTGGGCATTCTGTGGAGCAGGAACCACTCCATCTTGAGCATGAGGAAATCCTCCAGGACTGTGAGTGTGCTAACACAGATATGGAATAAATAACGACAATTCTGGATTTCTTGTGAATTTTCAAAATGTCATGGGGGAGAGGAAAATAACACAGAAGCAGAGGACTGAATTATTTAATTCTGCCTTGAAACAAAGTTTGTTTTCATGAGAGGTAGGTCATCCTCAGTATCAGGGATATTGAGCTTCTGATAGCTGAATATCAGGGAGAGCTTCAAAGCATTTGCAGCTTTCCTCAGGGGAACAATGGCCTTAAAGATAAAATGTCCCTGCCTGGAAAGTTGGGTTTGGTCTTTGTTACACCACATGAGGAGCTTGTGGCAGGGGTGGCATGGCCTTCGTTTGCCTGATGCCGACCTTACCTGATAGGTAACCACGGGCCAGACATAAATGAAGTGAGTAAGGAGGGTGGCAGGACCTTGGAAGAAGAAAGGAAGAGACACGTCTGCAGCCCAGCTCACCACATGCTTACAGGTAGGTCTTGTAGGCTTTAATAAGTAGTTATATGGCAAAAAGCCTTTCAGGTAATATCCTGGTCGTGTGTGATTGTAGGACACACACAGCGAACAAAAGCCTTTGCTCAGCTCCCTTACAGTGGCGCGCTGTGGGCAAGCTCGTCTCCGCTTCGGGACCAAGCGACGGCAGGCTCCAGACTCCCAGTCTAGACTGTAGGATCTTTTAAAATTGGGAAATAGGCTTCTGCATCACGCTGGCACCTTCGTTAATTTCACCCCGGTTCTGTGGTTTCATGCCTCTGAATTGTTGTGTGCTCTTCCCAGATTTTTAAATATATATACACGCATACACACACACATACATGCATTTACATACATTAATGCTGTCAGTCATAATATCCACTGTTCTTTCACCATGCTCATCGAGGGCTGTAAGCACACCGCACCTCGTAGACTGCGGCTTTGCTGAAGGCAATTCATCTCCGGTTTGAAAGCCCTGACTTTAAACAGCTAGGTGGTGGATGAATTTGGTCACTTATCCTCGCCTTTTGATAGCGCTGCTGTCCAAAGGTTATCACTTATAGGGATTTCATAATCCTTTGGGTTCTCTTTTCTATCTTCAAAAGGCAGGAAATAGATTTTTACCTATTCAAGAGCCACTTGTCTGCAGGTAAAGAATTTAACAGCTTGTGGGAGTGCTGCTTAATGCCAGCAATGTGACTGATCTTTCTTGGCACTGGAAAAATGCTTCTTAGAAGTCACAGTGTTAAAGGCA
The DNA here is from genome assembly GCF_011077185.1 of Oxyura jamaicensis. Classification (NCBI taxonomy): domain Eukaryota; kingdom Metazoa; phylum Chordata; class Aves; order Anseriformes; family Anatidae; genus Oxyura; species Oxyura jamaicensis. The sequence goes on along the minus strand of NC_048926.1, from coordinate 2,409,060 downwards.
AAAAATGGGATATTTTTTTTCACGTATCTGCTAGCAACACTTAATACGTGAAAACAAGCACCCAGCATTGAAAGGGGGGCTGTCTGCATTGATTCCTGTGGCAGAATTTAATTGTTCTCATGCTTCATTTATTTATTTTGTTTTGTCCCTAAGATTTGGAATAGAAAAATGAACAGCTTGCTAAAGGATTTCCCAATTTAGATGTTTGTGGTAGAAGAAAACTCTTTAAAGTTAACTCGTCTTTTTTATTTTTCTTTCCTTTTTTTCCTTTTTATTTTTATTTTTTATTTTTTTTTATTTTTTTTAGGACAGGAGGATTTAAGAGCAAAAACCAAATTGCATAGATTGTTGTGTGACATACGTGTCCAGATGGTTAGGCTGGCTTAGCTTTATTCTGGGATTTGGATCTGCTGAGCTACAGTACATGATTTTGGCACGTATCTTGCTGGTTTTGCATGCAGATTTACCTGATGAACTCTCAGTGTGTAATCTCTGTCAGCTATTTCTCCAGTGCTTGACGAGCTGCGCTATTTTATTTTGAGGCCATGGTGCTGCCTAGCATGCAGTATTCACCTTCACCGGCCTGCAGAAAGAGGCAGAAGCACAGGAGCAAATGTAGACTAAGAGAACTGACAGCTGCATTTGATCTGATTTGCCTAAAATAACAGGCTGTGGTTGATAGAGGTATTTCAAAAAGAACAAACATAGAAATGTATCTGGCCCCACCTTGACTAAAATGGTTGTCTTTGGGCATCAACAGCAGTGTTTACCGTGATGCTTAAATGATGCTTCCAAGGTGTTCTGGATCATCTTTCGTGATCCTAGCGTTCGGTATTACGTTAATGGCTAAACTCAGTCCATCCTGGGGAAAAAAAAAAAAAAAAAAAAAAAAAAAAAAAAAAAAGCTGTAACAAGATTGGTGTTATGAAGGGTAACTTTAGAAACATTATTTTTTGACCTGCACTTCTGCACTTCTGCTCAGCATAGACCATAGCCACGGTGTCACTTAACAGAAGCATTACACAAGAGCAATTGGATAAGATGCCCACCTGTTTTTTGGTCTCCCATTCTAGAAAGTTTGGAATCCTGGAGCTGATTTTGTCTAGCAAATGGCTACTTACTGTCTAGTCTTCCTGTACAACAGAAAAACAAACACAAGCCTCAGAAACTTTTTATGGACCAGGATGTCTACTTGCCAGACATGCATTGTGGACTTTCTCTCAAGAGGAGATGCAAGGAGGTGGGAACACTGTGATGGGGGCTTTTATCCCAGGGCTGGCTCATGCAGAGCATCCCAGCACACTTTCTGTGAAGCAGACGGGTTCCTGATGTCCTGTGTGCTATGGGAGACCCTCTCCTGGAGCTGCACAATGGATTAGCTGGCTTTGGGAGCTTCTTTCCAAGCCTCATTTCTCATTTAGTTTCCTAAGAGGAAATGAGACTCCTGTTATTTTGGCCCGATGCTCTCATCAGCATGAAAATTACAATGTGAAAATATTTGGTAACGATCTTCTTCTAATTGAAACCAAGGAAATAAATAAATAAATAAATTGTATCTCCGAACTCTCCAGCTTTTTTCATTTTGGGACACGCAGCCTGGGTTCGCTTCCACTTGCCGATGTGTCCCAACTACTGCCCATCCTTTGGATGCGGAGCAAGAAGAGCCTCCCACAGGCAAACTGCAGCAGTGAGCTTATTGGCACAGCCTTTTCCAACAGTTATCCACCACCAGTTGGTTTATACATCGAAGCTTGGGGATTATCTGTGCGTATAAATGTTTATTTTAGCAAGTATAGCGAGGCGGTATTTTTAGTAGTAATAGTAGTTAGTAATAGTTTCATGTGAAAGTCTGTAGTTCATCAGCCTTCACTGCCATGTATCTTATCTAGGACATGCAAGCCTCCGCCGGGGAATATTGCATACAGTGCTGTCTGCATTGCACAGCACTTATCTACACACAATTTATTTATTTTAGCAAATAGAGGAAGCAAATAACCTCTGTGTGTCTCTCTTCAAGTAACTGCATCAATGCCGTGTGATACAGTATCACTCTGTTTAGGATGCTTTTTATCTTTCTTAAAAAAGAAAAAGTAAAAAAAAAAAACACACAAAAGCCAGCATCCACCACCCCAGGCGATGCGGTAGCTGAGGCTCTGGCCTGGCTCATGCTGCCTGGTACCAGCGCTGCCAGGCACAGTGCAGGCACTAGAAAATATCTTCAACTGAAAAAAAAAATAATGCAAAAATCTTCACAGAAACAGCTTCTTCCTGACTTCCGCCTCTGCTTGCTTTGTACTGGGAAGCTGGAGACGTTGCCCACTGAAGTGTTTATTTTTGCTGGTATGATTAGCTGATATTTTAGTAGTAATAGTGCTTAGTAATGGTTTCCTTTAAAAAATTGTTTTAGGCTGTGCAGCCCTTCTTGGCTTTGTGCGCATACAATGCCCTGAACTGATGGGACCCCGATGTACTAACGCAGTGCAGCTAATTAATTCTTGGCTGCAGAAGTCCTGATAAGAGTAAACAAAGAGTGAAATTAGCCCAGGAGAAGACACAGGAATTCACGGGCCAGCCCATATCCTTCCATGATATCACTGGGAGCCCACCCTTACTCCACCCACACGGCCCGTTGGGCCCTGGCTGAAGGCAAGGGAGCTGATTCTGGGGAGGGAGAGGTGTCGCTCCTGGTGACTCAGTGCAATTTACAGCTTGTGAGGATTTCATTCCCGTACGATTAGCCTGGATAGCTGGATAGCTTACGTTTTCTCTCCCAACAGCCTGAGCCCCCACACCCTCAGTGCCCAGCACCCCACCACGTGCCAGGGCTGCAAAGGCAGGACAAGGTGGCACGAAGCATTGGTCCTGTGCTCATGCACAGGCTGGAGAGGATATTTGGAGGGTGCCTGAAGCATGCACGCGATGGGGCCAGCTGGGGATGCTCCCCAAAGCCACCAGGGCCGGCAGCACCAGGAGCGCTGCTCCCATCAAACCTGAGCCGTCCCCAGGAGGGTTTTTCCTGGCGAGGAGCTGCGGTGCTGCTCAAAGCACTGGCACGTTGTTGCCATGACGCTGAAGTCATTGCTGCTACTTTCCCCTCCGTCTCTCTGAATTAAGTGACCAATTTTGCCAACACTCATCCGCGGGAGGAAAGCAATCTTCTGTAATTCAGTAAATAGATACATTATACCTCCGCTTTCACAACAGCAGCTAAGTAAGCATTTTTAGTCTTCCCACTGTTTGCTAACACCTTGCAGTTTGCTCTAGCAAATTGTGGAACTGATGGTAGGAAAAACATGAAATGCAGTCTCAGAATATCCTCCAAAGGACTGTAAGAAGAGAGTGGTAGAATAAAGGGGTTGGTTGGGAAAATTATGTCTAGGCTGGCTACCTTGAAAACCGAATCTGTTTCCCTCTGGATGGCTGCCTTTGTCTTTGAGCTGGAGCTCTTTGACTTGGCAGACACTGTAGATATTCAGATTTACCATTTTTTACAACGTCTGTGACCACATTCTTGACAGAGCAGCCTAAATACCAAACTGCAGTACCCAGGCTCCATCTATCATGCTCTTTATCTCAGCAAAGGCTGTTACGTAAAAAGCTCAGTCTAGATAATCCAAGGTAAAAAGCAATTAACTAAAAAACAGACTGGATCAAGAAAGACTATAAACTGATAACGAGATCGGGTGAGCCCTGGCTTTGGGAGCACAGGGAAACCTGATCTGGCTGAACGAGCACCCTGATGTGTGGCTCCTGCCAGGAGGCGAGCGTGGCCCCTTGGGTTGCTTTTGCTGCTGTGCCCCCTCTGCCAGCCCTGCCTGATCCACGGTGGCATCAGACGTTTTGGGGCAGTTCCTGCCAGCCTCCATGCAAAGCTGATTATCAGTCTGCTGACAGAGGGCTTCTGCCCAGCTCCTCAGGCTGGGAAGGCATCCCCTTCAGGATTTTGCAGCTTTGGCCTCCTGTCTCCTTCCTGGGGGACAATTCTCCTCTTGGATCCCCTCTACCTAAAAAATCTCCGTGGTAACAATGGAGAAAAGTAATCCTCACCCAGGAACTTTTGCTGTATAACAGCAGCACTTCAGATTTCTACGGTCCTTTCATTTTTTGTTCTTTTGTTGGAATTCAGCATTTCAGCATTCATTACAGGGGACAGGGGAATGCATCGCTTTCCTCCCCATCTTGCAGAAAGAGAAACTGAGGTCAAAGAGATTTGCCTAGCAGCAAGACCACCCAGCCAGCCTGTGGGGGAGCTGGCAGACAAACAAAGCCCTCCTGATTTACCAGCAAGCGTCCATCCCAGAAGAAGCTGCTCTTTCCTACACCAAAGTGGAGGGACCTTTAATAGCCCATTGAATTACTGCTTGGTTTTATTTTATTTTTTAAAAATCAGCTTATATTTTACCCCAAAGACTTCCCATATTTTTCCTTCCCAGTTAGAGGATATTGGAAGATCTCGGTGGCCTCTGACAGCTCCAGAGGCCCCATGGACTCAGCACCGTCCGTGGTATTTCTCTGCTGATGCACCCTGCAGCCTTTCTGTGTGAAGCAGCAAGTCGTTCTGCTGAGGCATGCTTTAAAAAAGGTTTGGAAGTTTCCTTGAAATCCCTTTACCTCTGCGGCTCCAGAACAGCTCTGGAAGGGAACCAGAGCAATCAAACCCCATCCTCTCAGAGAAGTAGCAGCCCGGCTCCCTGCGGGGCAGCATCGGCCCGATGTGCCTCCACCCTGCCTCCGCACACACGTCTGTCCACTGGCCAGACCCAGAACTGGAATGTTATTTCCAGCATTGCATCTCAAAGGTCTAACCGTCTTCCTCGACACCCATCCTAGGCGTGCAAGCCCCTCGAGTGCCCTTTGCTGATGGCAGGCTCTCTGCAAAGCGCAGCTGGGAATTGCTCCTCTTGCACCTTTCTGAGAAAACCCCAGCAAAGCAGCAGCCACCAGCATTTGTGACATAGAGGTGTCTGAAAACCTGGGGATCAGGAGGCATGTCCACATGCTCACAGCCGCCCTTTCTCAGAGAAAAAACGGTGGCTTCACAGCGTTTCAGGAAACCCCATCGTGAGCAGGGGCACTGCTCTGCAGAGCAGGGCCACAAATAAAGAGAAAATGGGACGGGTGCCCTGAAGGTAAGGACATCTCTGCTGTCCTGGGCAACTTGAGCAGCACATAGCATTTATTAAATGGTAAAGAGTTGGCATTTTTCAACGTAGATTACAAAATGAGCATCAGTGCACAAAAACAGCAGACAGAGCACTAAAATGGACCTCATAATGCGATGCCACAGTATTATACACAACTTCTTTTCTAAGAATGGCTTACAAGTCAGATCAGGTCAAGCGAGGTGTATTGCTAGAACCTGCACAGACTTTTCCAAGTTAAACTGTTGTGACTTAAGAGCAGAGATCTTGCTGTTTGGTTCATGCTGGATAACCCAAAACACAATGGCTTACTGATGTCAGCATTGATTTTCTCTAAATACTCTGTGAATTGGCTTCTGGGTCAGATCAGGGTGCAGAGAAACAGAATGAACTTACGGGTGACTATATGCTAAAAACATTGACCCCAGTTCCCTGGTGTAGCATGTTGTGTACCTGCAGATACCAACCTGATCTCCTCAGTGGGTGTTTGGCATTGGATGCTGGCCGGGGGGATGGATGGGATGCCAGCCCCGTGTGATGCTGAGGATCCCCATCTCTTGCTCTTCAGGGACAGGTCCACAAATGGTTTTGCAGGTTGGGGCAATTTAGGTGTCCCAAAGGCCAAGTGTCCATGAGCTCTGGATGTTCTCTGAACTCTCTTTGCCTACAGGGACCCATGCAGCCTCTGCTCTCTGCTTGCAGTGGGATCTGAAGACAGCCACAGGATGGAGGGTGCACCGGGATCAGACTACGGCAGCTCCTAAACCACCCCTGCCTTCCCTTCCTGGGAAGCAGTGTTTAGTCAAAAACTCTGTTGACCTTATCCCAGAGCTTTTCCTGTTAGACCTCATGCACTCAGTCTGCTTTAACTTGGCTTTCCTAGATGATGCATCAGAGGTGTTGGGTCTCAGTCTGCACAAGTCACAATGCATGTGAGAGAAGCCAGCATCCTCACGCTGCCCTGCTCCGACAATACCTGACATGAAGCACAGAGGGGTGTCGCGACCAAGACGCATCAAGATGCAACAAGAAAGCCCTCCCATTCCCAATACAAAGAATATTTTAAAAAACAAGTTCCATACTGCACACTATTATAGGAAAATGTATGTGTGTGTGCATAGGGTACCTGCAGAGAGTCATGCGTACTGCTGGGCTGCACTCGAAGCGAGTCCAGGAAAGGTGAATACACGATTTGCTCTGTGCTGTTTTGTAGATTGCTAATTGGTCTTGCAGGCAGCATTTTTATTGATTTGGCACCGGCCTTTTCTTTAATGGGTTCCTGAAAAGTTTTGATCTCAGCCATTTGTGTTTGAGTTAATCACTGATGCTCGTGGAGCCCGAGCCCCCGCTGATGCTCACCAGCGCGAGCGGCTCCGAGCTCCGGGCAGTCCTGGCCCGGGCCAGGGCTCACAGCACGTGGCCATTATGTTGCATTTGGTACATTAGTACGTGTGTGTACGTACAAAACAGCAGATGAGCTGAACATCAATATCTAATTCATTTTTTTTTTTGGAAAAGGAGCCTCCACCCATGCTTTAAAATGCCTCTAATCTAAACAACAGCTTACAGGAACGCCCGGTGCATTACCTCCGCAGCTGCTGGGAAGGCGGGGGGCTGCTGGAGTCCTTTTATCAAGAAGTTTCAAGATACCAGAGCTGTGGCTGGTGTAAGGCATCCACGCTGATACCTGTGGCTGTTTGTCAGGTGAAAAAACAGCTTTGTGCTGTGAAAAATCCCACTTGGTTTGTATATTTTCAATTTACAGCAAAATCAGTGTGCAAAGAGCCTGTCAAAGTGTTCTTGTTTTTTCCCCAACCAGTTGGATTTCCAAGGTAAGTAATAACAGTACCTAAAGAACAATTTAACTCTGGACACAGACAAGTGGAACCGCACACTGCCCCTCGGCTGCCTGCAGCACCCACCTTTCGCCTTCCCCTCCCTCCATCAGCCTCCACGAAATGGGGGTGTCACGCCCCAGGAAGCCCAGGCTGAGCCAGAGCTTAGCCCTTACACAGCACACACAAGTCCAAACACATTAACTGCATTTGCAAATCCGGCCCGCCGAGGGGCAGGCATGCAGGGTGAGCTCCCCTTCCTATGCAGACCAAGGGCAATGTTAGCCAAACAGGGTGGGGAACAATTGGGAAAACCAGTGATCTGAAAGAGCTGTCCGTGCATTGCTTTCATTTGTTCTCCTGCTATATCACCTAAAGCACCTGCCCATGATGGCAGGTACTCCCTTTCCCCATCCTCTCTACCTTGGTTTAGGCTGTGGGGCACGTTTCTGGCTGGAGGGAGGATGCTGGTGGACATCCCATGCCCAGCCTTGCTGGCGGTGGTGGTGATGTTTTCCTGCAAACTGCCTTTTGCTGGTGTTTCCAGAGGTCTGGGGACGGGTGGCCACGGTGAGGGCCATGGCAGTGATGCTGGGTGTCGAGGCTGGGGTCAAGCTTGCAAGGAGGAGCTGCACGAAGCTGACAAGGCCATCGAGTGGTGGTTAACCACGTCTCTAACCTCCACCTCTTTGCTTCCAGCCTGCTGCCCGAGGGCACAGGGCTCGGCACGGGACGGCTGCTGAAGGCAGGCTGAGCCTGGGCTCCTGGTCGTGGCACTGGGATGTGCACGCTCCTCCCGTTCCCTGGGGCACCATCTCCTGGCATGAACTTCTAATGAGATTGCTGATTCCACCTGCAAGCACGCTCTGTGAGAGGTGATCATGTGGCAGACCACCTCTGGACGTCCTGGTGAGCCACGGACCAGAAGCTGAGCACCGCTGAATTGGCACTTAGCAGTCTCTGGGTACCCCCTGGCCCTCAAACCCTGCCCCGGGCAGCGAGACCCGCAGCACTCCTCGCCGAGGAGCAGCATCCCTGATGCTGAGGCAGGCTTGCAGCCCTCTCGCACACAGCATGGCCCAACCCTGGTGATTATCAGTGCTTCTGTACGAGTGCATTGACGGGTGGCCAGGGCCTGACACGTGCCTGCCCCGGGAGGCTTTGGGTTGAAGGCGATGGCAGAGCCGCAGCCCCGCTGCAACAAACCGGTCTGAGTAAGTTACGGGCTGAAATCGGGAACATTTGCTCTTGTGCATATTAATGGCGATCCCTGGGTGCTGATGCTTATCTAACCAGGCCATTTAAATAACGGGAAGGCACAGGCACGAGTTCAAAGCCATCGGCCAAGCTGCGCAGCCCTGTTCTGCTGGAGCTGGTATGAATGCCAAGCGGGGCAGCCGGCGCCAGGTGCCCAGCCCCACGGTTTCTGTTTGGCAACTCCAAAGACCTCTGAATGGGTGCAAGGTGCTGGGCTCAAGGCACCACGCCCCTGCCCTGTAGAAATGATCAGGGGGAATTGTACAAAGGTATTTTTTTTCCTCTTTTAGGGAAAAAAAAAAAAAAAAAAAAAAAAAAGAGCAGAATTGCCGTCTCCTTAACAAGCACTGCTGGGCCACGTGCAAATCCTGCCTTCGCTATTTCCTCCCCGCAGCCCTGTGGCCAATTTAAACATCTCATACTTCAGGCGCGTCCCTGATGGCAGAAGAAATTTTTAATTAAAGTAGTTCAGACGGAGTCTCCCTCAACTCGCTCCTTAGATGCCGGTTTTACAAAGGACATTTGTTTATAAGGCTCAGCTGGATTTTTCCTAAGAAGTTCCCTAAGCATTTCGGTTACCATCTGTGCACCTTTGTTGCCCAAGTGCATTTAGGAGAACTTCCCGGGTTCAATCCAAATGGATAACTTCATCCAGTCCCCACTTAATATCACCATCGAGCAGCTGCTCGTGGAGTTGTTTAATCTCCATTAGAGCGCTCTGGTTAAAATCCAAGCTTGCATCCATATGAAAGCACGACGCAGGCGCGATGCTCTGCGCCGGCAGGGCTCTCCGGGCCAGGGCTGTCTGAGGCTGCCTGGCGCATCCCTCGCAGCAGGGTATTGAATATTTGCTGGAAAACCACCATGGCCATGGGCATGAGCAGTGCAGGGCGGAGGCAGAAGGGCATGGGCAGATTTATTTTTACAAATATTTCCGTGCCTGCCACCCCTCCCTGCGGACCTCGCCTTGACCAGGGCTGGCTGCCCTGCCTGGGGTCCTGCTCCCGCAGGGCGTTTTGCAGCCCCAGCCAGGTTTTTCCATCTGTGGGTTTCACTCTGCGAGGTGCTGAGCACCGGGGCAGGGTCCTCGGTGCCTTTCCCCACCTGACCGGCTGCTGTGTGCCGGGGAGAGCTGGTGTTTATTCAAGGAAATACGCGCCCGAAAAGGCCTTGCTCTTAATCATCTCAAGTGCTTCTGAAGGGATATGTGTTACACCTTGTTTTGTCTGCAGGCAGCGAAATGGGGATGGTGAGGATCACTTTAAATTACGTCTGATGCGGAAAGGGAATCTGGGTGATTTTTAAATCTCTTTATTTTGGTTCTGCTTCTTCCCATAGATCTCTCTCGCCTGTCCCTCAGCTGACAGCCAGGGTGAGATGCCTGTCGGAGAAGTTCCTCCCCAAGATTTATTGCAGGGGAGAGAAATTATTTACCGGGAAAACATTTACGTATTAGGGAAAAGAACTACTTTCCCCATTTGTTCCTTGATAATTTTTCATCAAACAAATAAAAGAGACCCAGAGCATCAAGCTTCCTCGGTATCCGTGCCCCTGCCATCTCTGCACACGCGATGCCGTGGGGATGACAGCCAGAAATCCCCCCTCGGCGTGACCCACTGCCTCAGGAGAGCGATTGCTCCTGTAACACAGCTGGGTTTTCCTCTGTGCGCTGGCCCTACTGAAGACAAAAGCACTTCTTTTATCATTGATCTTGAAGGATTCAAGCTTCCAGCTCTTATATTTCCAGCTACATTAGGTTCTGGCCAGGCTGTTCTTAACAGACCTTAAATTTAAAAGACCTTACTCGATTTCAGCCACCAGCTATCACTGTTTCACCCTGACAAAGTCGTACCTTCTTACTGAGCCCATCAGGAAAGGGTCAGAAAGCAGATGCAGGATGCTGCCATCCAGCCAAAGCAGCAAGCTACCCAAATGTCCCATATCCATGTGCCCTGTGGCCACCAGGAGCGATGCAGGAGGAGCAACCACCATGGACCAACCTCTCTCAGGATGGCACAGTAAGGTGCAGCATGCCATGCTGCCATGCGGGGCCTCACTTCACCCCCCTGGGCATGCATTTCACCGCACCCCTGGATGCAGCGAGCCCTGCAGCAGCCCTGTGCGCGCTCCAAGGGGCAGCTCTGGGTGTGCTTCTCTGCCTCCTTGCAGTGCCTGGTAGTGCAGCAATGCTGGCACGTGGTGCTGTGCAACCGGGATGACACCAGGGGAGCTTGGTCAGTGCTGTAAGACGCCAGCATCCCCATGCCATCCTGCCTGGGAGAGACCTGTCTGCACTGGCATCGGCACCGGCACCAGCACTGTATCTTTGTCCTCATTTTACCAGGCAGTTCCTCCACCTTTATCCTCGTTTTACTGGGCAGTTCCTCCATGTACCCAAGCCCTCTGCCTTGCTGGAGGCGCTGTTAATTCTGCTACCCCATCAACCAAGCATCATTATTTCTGTTGCCCCATCCACCCCACAACTCGCCGTAATTCACTGGGACCCCGGGGCTGGAAGGGGCTGCGCGGGGCCACCGTGGCGCACACCCCAACGGGCAGCGCGGACCTTCCCGTGTCGCTGCCTCCACGCTGGGTTTTTGTTTTCAGAAGCGACTTCCTGAGCGCATTACCCACATTAAGAGCCTTCCCCTCCCAAACCGCACGCACTGAGGCGCCCGGCCCTGCGTCACAGCGCGCGGTGAGAAAGAGCAGGAGCCCGGTGCGAGTGGGAAGCCATCCGTATGCTCCCGCAGGCTGTGCTCCAAGCATTAATGTTATCAAATTACAGCTAACAGGAGCAGATTAATGCACAGCGTGCCCTGCGCCGCTGGAGGAATTACCGCGCGGATCAATGCGGCGCGCAGCGTGCGGCCGCGGGCAGCCCCAGCTCCTGGGAGTGCCACAGGTTGGGGCTGCTCGGGGAGAAAAGCATGGGCACAGCTCTGGGAGGCACTGGATTCATCTGGGGGTGACACAGGAAAACAGTGAATATGGGCGGTGGGTCTGCTGGGCACAGGGAAGGGGGATATCCCCTCCTAAATGGGCCAAATATAATGGGAAGAAGTGCTTTAAAAATATTTGCTGTCCCTGAGGTGGCTTTTAGCAAGGAGTAGGATTTAGCAGAACGCTCGCCAAGCGTTCTGCAGGCTGGAAGGGGGAAGAAGAGCAAAATGGAGAGGCTCAGCTCAGGTCCCTCCCCTGGGACACCATCTTCATACTGGGCACCCAAGGCTCAGGGGGATGTGCTGCTTGGCAGATGCCGAAGGCAGCCATCGAGCAACACACCAAAACTGAGCAAAATCTGAGCCTCACACCAAAAGATTCTGTGGCAATTTGAAAATGGACAGTCCTCGTTGCATCTCAGGGCTCAAAAACAACGCCCCCAGCTCACCAGGCACCATCGCAGCGGGCTTTCTGTGCACCAGGGCATAAGATGTGATTGTTCAGACATAATGAGAAGGCGCTCGCTTTGCCTGCAGCAAGCATTTGTCAGGCTTAAGGGCATTGCTCAAGGGAGTGTTGACAACAAAAATAAGATTATTCAGCATTTCTGTGGCATTTTACATGTTCAAGATGCCTTTCAGGCACTAACCAGACATTAAGCATGAGCTAATCTCTTGTTACAGCTCCTCTGAAGCCGTTAGATGGGATTAGGGCTCAAATTGGGTGGATATTGGGAAAAAAAAAAAATCAATCAAAAATATCCGAGTTCTTTTAATGTTAATTCATTAAAGGGCCTATAACATGGTCCATGTGTTTACTATTGCTGTTACGGACAATAACGAGCTTCACATGGGACTTGTAAGCATATCCCAGGCAACACTGAGGCAGCGTAAGACAATGACTGGTCAAAAGGGTGGCAAAATCAGAGATGCAAAAAGTCCAGACACCAAACCCCAGTGCTCAGGGCCGGCATCTCCTCTGGCAGCGTGTTGACCCAGGGACAATGAGACAGGCCTCGGATGGAGCTTGGGCTGTGACCGCTGCTGCAGCCCCAGCAGGGCTGGAAAACGCTCGGGCATCCCAGCGGAGATGGGTGATGCTCCTGGGTGGTCCGGGACACAGCCCTGGTACCTTGGGTCGTCATCTGCAGGGCGTGGGTGGGCACACCTCCACGGGGGTGCTGCAAAATAGATGCAGTGCTGAGGGTTATACACAGATCCCGGCTAATGGGGGAAAAAGTTAATTGCCAGCACTTTGGTTGAAGGGCGTTTTTTCATGTCCTTATTGTTTCGGTGTCTAAATCGCATCAGGTAGGTGATTTATCCCCAGGAGATGACCGCCCCGCAGGGCAGCTTTCCCATGAAACCCAGCCTGTCCATGGGAGCTGCCCAGTTCCTTGGATCGTGCGCCAGCTGCCCCCAGCAGCGTGGGGAAGGCATCATGTCCTTTGGTGACTGGTGGGTCCAGGAACCTCGCTCTTGGGTTCAGCATTCCCAGAACAAAAGCCATCCACGGCCATTAGCAACTTCCCGAATCTGTCACTCGACTCAGCTGCCACTCAGCTGACCGCAGGAGGGCTTCAGGAGGCAGGGGCCAGCATCGCCCAGGGTGAAGCAACTCGCCCGGCGCGACACGGGACGGCGGTGGCGGTGCTGGAGCTGACTCAGGAGATGTGGTGCAGCGCCTGGTCCCTCAGCCACAGCCTTCTCCTTCCCCTGACCTCCCAGCAGCACGGCAGCAGGGGCTGCTGCGGGAAGCGGCGATGCTGAAACACTCCCGGGGGTTCTGGATGGAGGGCACTCGCAGTGGGGATGCACGGGACAGCTGAAGGGCTGCCTGATGTCCTTGTATCCAGAGGATACCCTGCCTGGGGGCTGCAGCACCACCTCCGAGCAGGGCAGAGCAATGTATGACCCATCACGGGCCGCCCCACGGCCACGTTTGGCTGGAGGACCCCCGTCCCCAGGGGGGCGGCCACTGGGAGGGCGGAGGGGAGCAGGAGAGAGCACATTCAATAATTCCCAGCCAGAACATTGCCAAGAGGAAATGCACTTCCCGTAAAGAAGGCGCTGTTAAACCGACTTGTTTGCTGGAATTGCTTGAGTGGTAATTACGCTCCCTTAATATTGACATATTTAAATAGTTTCCAAGCATAATAAGAATCCTTCCACCCTTCCCCCCCGCCCCCCCTTTTCCAAATTTCCATGGCCAGCTTTCACTTTGAGCCACGGGTTATCTGGAGGCCCGTGACTTGCCCACGTCTCGTTTGTTGCTCAGCACGCCCGATGGGGCAATGCACGTGGCGCCAGCACCAGCCCCGAAGCGTTTGTCTTCCGTTCATTATTGGTCCCACTCTGTCCGAGCACAGCAGCCGAAGAGGCCGTTCCCTTCCACGCTGCTGCCTGCGTAGGCCACCCTGGTGCACGCTGCCGGGGGAGGTTTTTCCTCCCAGAAGGAACCCCTCGCGCTCAGGGCCTGGGTCACTCAGGGTGCTGGGGCCCACGCTTGGTCCCGGGGTGTCTGCGGGCCATAAATGAGTGACAGGTCGGGAGAGGTGAAATCAGAGAGACGCCTCATCCAGGTCTGAGGGGGGGAAATAGTGGGGGTTAGTGGTGGCTCACCTTCCTGCCCCGGCCGGCCTGGACTTGTTTTGGAGATACAGCGTCCTGAATCAACACCTTCCCTCCTCTCCCCCAGGAAAAAAACCCTTTTCTCCAACATGGCATTGTTGTTCCCGTACTCCTCCATCCATCCACACGGAGACGTGCCCCGGGCACAGCCTATGTGTGCTCCCACTCCTCCCAGCACCCTGCAGCCTCCGGACTGACTGGTGTCTGCAAGCATCTCCTGGGGTTTTCCTCCCCACCCCGAGACGGGATTTTTCTATCATCACAAGCGCTGTGAGCTCGGCTGATTCCAAGGCAGCCCCTCTCTGACTTCTCTCTCTCCATGCCCGGGCCTGTGCACAGAGGCTGGACACACCCTGGGGCAGCTCCCCGGGGGACAGAGGTGGCAGCAGGGGGGTCTGTGCCCTCCCTGTGGGCAGGACGGAGACCAAAGCCCTGCAGAGCATCCTCCTGCCCCAGGAGGCTGCGGCTGGGCAGCCACCAGCGCTCACCTTGGCATGAGGCACTTCTCACTGAAGCCGAGCATCACATTGGCTGATTTTCTATGTCCCCTTGGGGCTAAAAGAGCTTCCCACTCCTGTTTGATGGAAGCCAAAGCAAAAACAACTCTCACATAGGGCACAAACCACCATGGCAAAACTGGGCTAGGGAATGAGCTAATTTCCCTGGGACTTTCTGTAAGGACAGGAGGCTGCTCCTGCTCCTGGGGCTCTGGTTGGGCTGCAGCTGCTTGCACGAAAGGTGTGTGTGCATTTTACTTGACGTCTGAGGGATGAGAAAGCAAAGAGAAAGCCAGAAAAATGCCAGGGCAGTAAAATGTGCCAGAACTCGGGAAATGCCACGTAAGGAGAGGGAGCGGGACGGCACCCAGGGGTGCTGGGCATGCAGGAGTGGGTCGGGGCAGGCTCGGGCTTGGGCTCAGGGCTGCTGCAGCCTATCGGGTCCTACGGTGTTCAGGGCAACAGGACTCTACGTACTTTCCCGACTAATACACGGAATCGCATCAAAGAAATACCTGGCTGTCATCATCGGTGCATCCTCCCAGCAAAAACAATCTTGGCAAGACCTTGAGTGGGCCCGCCGTCCCAGGCTGAGTGCCAACAATGTGTTCGGCACAAGTTTCTTCACCTCCCCGCCTTTCGTCATCTCCCATGCTCGCCCCCACCAACGCGCTGTCCTAAAGGTTACTGGTGAGGTAGGAGAGTGCTCACAGGTGAAGGAACTCCTAAAACTTGCAAGGGCAGAGCTGCGGAGGCACCAAGGAAGAGCCTGGCGCCTCTCCACTCCACCTAGCCTTGCACTGGGAGGGCAGGGTGACAAATCGTCCTCTGAGCCTGTTAACTCAGGAGGGTTCTCCGGGAAGGTTCCTTATGGGCCACAGCGAGGGATGGAGGTGCTCCCTGGAAGAAGGAACAGGACTGCATGGCCACAAGTCCCAACTTCATGGCCCCAGACCCAAGCCCCACACCAAACAAAAAGCTGTGGGTCCACCAGTCACTGCCAGCAGGTCTCTGTGGACGATGATTTGTGGCATTTCAGAGAGGCTCTCCATCATACTCAGCCTTCCTTGGTGGGGATGAAGCAGGATGGAAGCCTACCATGGCACAAACAAATTATTTTGGTGGTGGCTGATGATGAGTACACACGGGAGGTGAAAGGGAGGGCTGCCCAGGACCAGTTCCTGAATTGTTTTGACCTGGAGACAACCGTCAGCCCTCAAATCTCATCAGAGATGTCCATTTAGCTGAACTCATTTGGCTGAACTCATTTGGCTGAAATACAGCAGCACTGGCACAAACTGTCTGCTCTCGGCTGGCTGCAGAGCACCCAAGGCCATGGGATAGGATGTGGGATTTCAGGCCTGGGTTGGAGGGAGGGCCTTGGGCCCGATGCTGCGGGCTGGGGATGAGCTGTGCCACCAGCCCTGTAGCACGAGGAGCTGGCAAGGAGGGGGTTCTTCTTTGCTCTTAATTTCAGCGGGAGCAGAGGGTTATACAACAGCAAGGCAGATGGAAATGTCACAACAGTGAGCTTGGCAGCTGCACAAACACAACTAATCTGCCCTCGTTTAATGCTCGTAGCCACAACATAAACATACGCGCCGCACAAGGTAATGGATGAGGTAAATCCGTCATCGGCTGCCTCATTAGACGGGGCGCGCTGCCCTGCCGCCCGCGGCACCCGCTCCCCGGCACCCTCCTGCTGCCCTCCCAGAGCCATGCGCCGCAGCCAGCTCGGCCACGAGGGACAAATCCAGCCCCCTTCTGCCCCAGCTGTCCCCCAGAGGTCCTGCCCCAAACCTCCTGCTCGTGCTGCTACTGATGGTCTGTGCTCACCCATCTTGCCTCTTTATAAAGACCCGGTAAGAGAGGGTCACCAACCCAACCCAGCCCAGCACAACCCAACCCAACCCAGCCCAACCCAACCAGCAGTGTCCCTCCACTCCATAGCTTCTTGACAGACAGGGTCTCACCACAACAGGGAGGCAGTGCATAGAATAGAATAATTAATAATAACAGTATAGCATTTTGACCAAAATGTATATGTACATACTATATATATATATTTACATATATATATGCATATCCAAGCTGCCTGTCTAGTCTCAGTCCCTTCCAGATCAATTTATTTTCTCACTGATTATATGTTCTTGAGTCAGGACCATGGTTTCTGATTTATTCTCCAGCACCACTCTCCCATGTACTATCTGGACTTCCATTCGTCTGCACAGAATCCATGACAGAAAGTGGTGAAGTATTTCATGAAAATGTCTGTTTCTTACCCAAACAGTGGGGAATCACCTTTCCCATGTGTCTCCAGTACACACCCGCCTTGGGCACACCAGCAGCTGTGGTGGCTCTGTAACAAGGCTTGGAGATGGCTCAGGTCTCTCAAGTCTCTGGCTTTAACTAGCATTGAGGGGCCTGGTTCTATTTCTTTGGTTAATTAGTGGCTCTTAGTAACTGTAAAAATCACTGAAAGCAGCCCTGGGCATGAGACTGGGGCTGGTGCCGTTCAGGATGGAGTGTCTGTATCTGCTTTTTCTGGTATCTGTGACTTTGTGATACCTAACGTGGCCTTGGAAAGAGCTGTTCTTCTCAAAAAGTGAGACTTCAGAGTATTTTCTGTGGTTGTCCAGTTCCTCCTGAAGGGCTTCCCAGGTGGCTGAAGAACATCCACACCCAGGAGTACTGGGGAAGACAAGACCAGTTTGTCCCATGTCCTCTTCCCTCGGCTCTCCCTGTCCTGTCACCATCCCACCCTTGCTCCAGGCTCCCACCTCCCACCATTTGTTAAACTTGATTCCTTTGGTCGTGGAATAAAGGCCCAGTAAGACATGCAGGTGGCCTCTGAGTCTAATGTGTCCTCCAGGAGGCCAAAGCTAGGCAGACAGACAGCTGAGGCGAGACAAGAGGTGTTCCTGTGTTGTCTGGTGCTTGTGATCCTCCAGGGCTGCAGCAGACGTGGGCTTTTACAAGGTCTCTCCCTGCCAGGTTTGCCCAGAGCTGCTGCTTTCCCAGCCCAAACGCGCTCCGTCAAGAAGGGGAAGAAGCAGAGAGGAGATGAAGGCAGGCTGGAGTCTATGGCAGTTGTCTATGGATCCGTGGGGGCCACCACAACTCCTGGCCCTGCTGGGACGCAGGAGCTGCGCCAGGAGAGGGGACAGGCCCTGACCACGGCTTCGGGGACCAAAATAGCAGCAGCAGGACGAGGGCAGCTGTTTCTGGTTTAAATCTCCGGGTTTTAATAAGCTGTTTTGCTCTCTGAAAAGCGTTTGCCACGGCATGCGGCATAGGAGGGGGGGTGGGGTGGAGCCGTGGGGACATCACCAGTGCCGGGGCTGCTCTCCAGACCCTCGAGGACCTCCAGTTTTTTCCTGGTGCCACCCAATTTAGCATTTCCAGCAGCACAAAGCGACTAAAAGGAAGACCAAAGTCTGCCATTCCATTTGCCAAGACAGCTGGCAACAACTTTACGTACAGCTGAACATTTCGTCACGTCTGCCAAGACATGTTCATTTTGGATTATTTTTAAGACAGTTTTTAAAGTGATGATGAAGGATTATGCTGTGCGCTTCAGCAGCATTAAAAAAATCTCTCTCTTTTTTAAATCTCTCATTCAAATTGTCCCAGTTTGGCAGCTCAGCGGTGTACTTGATTCGTGATTTGTAGGGATTCACTGATAGTGACATTTTCATTTATCTGAGTACATGTAAGTGCTGGCACAATCCGTGGGTGGTAGCAGCGCCTTCAGTATTAAACATGGCTACTTGAAGTAAGTCATTTGCAAGAAGGTAGTGCAGACGTAACACACGAAAAGCATCCATCCAGCAATAACACAGCATCTATGATTAAATGCTTACAAGGTTTTTGTGCTGTAATCTCAGCTGGAGCCTTGCAGTTCGGCATTGCTGCTCTCAAGGAGCAAAGTACTTGTAACACCGTTACTCCACAGAGGTCCCAGGTCTTCCCAGCCACGGGGAGCACACAAAGGGATGCCAAAATTTCCAGTGGCGTGCTAAGGAGGGAGGTTGCTCACATGCTGATCCCTTTCACACCTCAGCTAATGCAGTCATGCAGCCTCTGGTTAACCTCCAGCATTGCCTCTGCAGCCCGCAGCACCTCCCTGCCCTGCTCCTGCCGAATCGTTACACCCAGAGTCACAGCAGGAAGTACGGCTCTGCAGGCCCCGCAGCCAACGAGGTTGTGGGGGTTGCCCTTTTGTCTTCGAACAGTCATTATTTTCCGATAACAGACCCGTTATCAGTGCATCGACCAACCCCGGTGACGTAGCCCAAGTCTCAGGCACAGGGAGCAGCGCCCCGGGGCGCTCGGGCTGCGTCGTGCCGATGCCAGGGCAGCGTGGGGATGTCCTGCGGGCTGGATCCTTCCCTGGGGGGGGGATCACTTCTGTGCTCCTTGCCCTGAGTCCTGCCGCCACCCACGTGCTGCTGCCCCCTGAGCACGGCTGGTGAAATTGTCATGAATCATCAGTGCAAAGCACCACCGGTGAACAAAGCTTGGAGTTAGAAGTACAGCCTAGCCCAGAATAATTGCCGGCCCCATGCAGAATAACCCAGAGAACAAGCCCTGTGAAATGTGGGACATACTTCGCTGCAGAAATGAGCCTCAGTTCCCCTACAGGGAAGAGATCCTTCTTGGAGCCTTTCAAATGCAGGTATGTTTGATACAGAAATTAACACAATGCTGGAGAAACCTCAAAGGTAACAACCCTGATGCAACTTTCAGGAAAGGTGAAAGCTCCCCCAGACTGAATGGTTCTAGCAAGATTAATGCCCTGATCCAGATCTTAGTGCCCTGATCTGGGCTTGGGGAGGAGGCGGGGAGCCCGCAGCTATGAAAAGGAACAGACTGAGTAAACATTTCCTTTCTCTGAATCTGATAACTCGGCCGAGGCAGTTATGTGTCGCTATCAGTCGCACAGCTGTTACTTAAACGCTGCGATGGAAATGTTAGCAGAGTCTACGCCAGCAATTAGCCCTCCAGAGAACAAATCATCAACAAGAAACCAAACACAAAAGCAGCTGGCACCCTGATTTTTGCATATTACAGGCACCGCTGGTACAACCTTTCACAGCTAGCCTGATAATGTGGCCAAGGCCTTGCTAACGGGGAAGGCTGCACGGGATTTGCAGTGGTCAGGCAGTGATGGAAGTGCTGTCGTATAGCTCCTGGCCTTCAGGCACAGAAGCTGTTTTTCCACAGCTTGAGCCCAAATGAGCAGTGGAGAGCACAGGGCTGACTACCTACAGGATGGCATTTGACCTTCAGATAGCACAACTTATTATAAAACTCAACTGCTCAGTAAGGGAGGTTGTAGGAAAGGCTTTCGAGTTTCCAAAGCAGTGAGGGGGATGTTTGTGTCTCCCTTTCCTGTTTAGCTGGTAGATCAACAATCTAGCAGGCATGCTGGACGCAGTTTGTTTCTTTCCTGTAACTTGCCTAATACTCCTCAGTTTTAGGCCAGTGCGGTCTTATTTTTTCTTGCCACAAATCTGGAGTATTTTTGGACTGCTTCTGCCAAAGCTGATGACTCCTGCCACATTTGTAGGGCAGCAGGGAAGAGGAGTTGTAGCTTGCACGCTGCCACCCCATTTTCACAGGGAGACTGGCGTTTCTTTCGCTTACCTGCAGTCCTTCCTCACGTGCCCAGCCTCCCCTGCACCAACACACACGGTAACCTGGCTTCCTGCCCGCTCTCCTGAGAGCTTCCAACCCAAAGGAGACTCGTGGGAGGGATCCCGAGCGGGGGCAGCGCGGGCCTCCCTTCTCCTCCCCGCGCCAGAAGCAGCTGACGCTAGGCAAGGCGCCTCAGCACCACCGGTGATCAGCACTTGGAGCACGAACACGGGCAGATCAAGGCTCAGATCCGGGTGTAACCCCCCCAAAACCAAAACAGGGAGACACCACCTGCCTCAATGGCGTGACCAGAACAACAGGCAAGAGCAGCCCCACGTTGTGTGGGGACAGCCCTGCTCCCCCAGCTGTCCTTGTCGCCACGACACGTCCTCCTTTCCCCGGGCACGGGTCTGAACAGCCCACGTGAGGCGACAAACACAGCGGTGTTCCCGTCGCTGCACACCGCCGCGTGTGCCACAAGGCCTCACGCACGCCGGCTCTGCGCAGCACGCGGGCTTGCGGGCCGAACGTTGCCGTGCGGCAGCTTCTAGGTACAACAAACACAACCAGAGCCTGCACTCACTGTTTGTTTATTTTTTATTACGCATAATAAATCTTTCACACAAAGTAATGAAAAGGATCCCTAAGGTGATACTTTACAGATCTGAAGGAAAACAGAGTATTTGTGAACATGCCAGACTGCAGACTTCAGGACACTGCCAGACCCATATAATGCTGTACTTTTGGAAGAGCCAATCAGACTAGCATGGATTTGGGCATAAATCTTGGTCTGTCTCTGCTGCTTCAACTTTGGATTGTAACTCCAGCTGTTCCAAAGCAGCTGGGCCCTGGGAACATTGCATATTAATTAAATGCACAAGGAAATTATGCAATCGGAACAAACCTGCTCCTTCTGCACTTCAGTTCAACGTCTACAGAACAAGAGGACAGCAAGAAATAATTTACTGTGCGACTCCCACATTGACTGAGCAGCTGGTTTGACCTACTCTAGCAGAGTGCTGCTTTATGCACCCTTTTCTTTATAAAAAGGCCTTTTAAGGAAAATCGGGTTCTCTCCAGATTGACACCTGGCAGACAAGCATCTGCTCTCTGTGAGCCCTCGTTCACAAAGCTCCACTTCTGCGGAAGGCAGTGGGGCAGAGGGTGTTCACCTCGGGGCAGGCTCAGGAGCTCACGGGTGGTGAAGTTGGGTGAAAACTGAGCTACCCCGACAGTTTCAGAATCCAGTTTAAAAGTGCATCTTCAGGCTGATTTTTCCAAAGGCTATACAGCTCTGCTGTCTCACAAACACTCTTGGCCTTAATAAAAAGACAAAACTACAAATCACTACAATAACCAAGTAGAGTCATTCCCTTGTAATGTTTGCTCAAATAAAAACATCCAAAAACACAGCATAAACATTAAGTGCAGCAGTTATGTATCATTAATTTCTCCGATTTTCCTAAGAAAAACTGCACCTCCAGTCTGACTGTTGCTTCATCTCAAAAGCTGCTGCCTTTTTGAAGTCTCAAATGCTCCTGAGCTGTATCTGTCTCTCCTTAGATAATATTTAAATAAATATAGAAAGCTTTTTTTTTTTTTTTTTTTTTTTAAAACCTGCATTTCCATTTGTGTAGGACTCAAATGGACTTCCACCTCTAAGTTAACAGATAAAAGGAAAGTATAATTCTAGCATAACCTTCAGGGGAAAAAAAAAAATGGTGCAAGGAATTCTATTTAGAGCCATTTAAAGAACTGCCTGAAAGCAAATGCACCCAATTCTTCAGGTCAGTAAACAGAACATGCTGGAGCAGGCAGTGAGTACGGGGGCTGCCATGTATGTTTAGGTACTAATTCCTTGATATTTCTGTTTTGGCATGCGATGCGCTGGTGACAGTCCTCTACACAGCAGTGTGTGGGATTAGGAGAGTGTTTGCATGCATGTGCAATGAGCACTGTCAGAACTTCCCCACAGAAGAAGCGATCCCCATTCTGAAAAATGAGATGTTCTTTAAAAATCAGGTCAACCCATTTCTTTTGTTCTTCCAACTGCAGAAACAGGTATATCAGGAAAGGACACTTTAAAAACACACACACACACACACAAAATAAACAAAAAACAACCAAACGTAAAAGAAGCATTCTACATTCAGATAAATTTATACTTCTGCCATAAAACTTTTAATTGCAAACGGCATTTTCAACACAGAACTTTGCCAAGTATCCCCACAACACACTGTCACCATTACACGTTTTTACAGGACAATGGTCTATTTTACAATCTTATAATTATTTTCTTTGGAGATTTGTTTCACATGTTGAATTTCTAGGGAAAACTTTTGCACAGAAGCACAGTAAACCAAGTCTGTAAGGGACTTTACTCTGAAAGCTGGTGTTTCTAGCCCTCTACAGAATATTTGCCAGTCAAACCAAAATAAAGACTTGCTATTGAAAATCTTCCCACAAACATTTTGACATCTAAATCAAATGTTTTGAATCTGCCTGGGAGCTAATTTGATTAATGTGCTGCTTGCTAGTTCACTTGGGTGACAGTGTAGACACCAACTGAAGGACTGCAGCCTTGACGGTGTCACCGAAATAAAGGGCTGTGAGTGAAAGCATGGTATTAGGTAATGAGCAACCCACGGCAGAATCCAACAGACCATAGAAAGCTTGACCCAAAGAAGCTGCCTCGCTTTAAAGAAATGAACATACAAATGCTGCTTCCAAATCAAAGTCCACAATCTCTTTCCTCATTTACCCCGTTAAAAGAACAATCAGTTGTGTGGTCGGTAGTAACATCATACCCCATGTGTAAGGCCTCATTTTCAAACAAGCTCCAGGTTATAGGACTATAAATACAAGGTTGCATACAAGCCGTCAGTTCCTCACACCGCAGCCTGGTGCCAGGCTGTGGCCATCTGCTTCTGAAACATCGATGTTGGACTGTACACGAGCAGCAAGCTTCATTCTCTCTAAGCTCTGGGGTCGGAGGGTGCACACTGGAAGGGGTCACGTATTCACACGCAGTGCAGAGTTTCGTTTTCTGTAAGACGACGGAGGCGAGCTGGCTCGGCGGGGGCGCCTCCTTCAGCCAGAGTCCATCGTGAAGAGCTGGATGTCGTGAGGGTTCCAGTACAGGGCCACGGCGGAGTTGTAAACCAGAGACCAAACGTAGGGGATGAAGAACTCCTCGGGCTGCTCCTCCTCCACATACTTAAACTTGAGCTCTGGGAACTTCTGCAACAAGAAACAAAAGGCCGCTGAGGGGAGGCTCGCGTGTCGGTTTGCAAACATGCAGCCCACATACACGCTGAAGAAAGAGGCCTGGTGAAAAAAATAATGGAGGGAACTGAACCATTAGACCCAAAGGAAAATATTTACCATGAGGGATAAAGAGATCATTTATAGGCTCTTCTTTGAACTGCAGGCTACACTGGTGTATTGTACTCAGCCCTTTTACTGCTGGTCACACTCAGTTTCCCTGTTAACAAGGACTAAACGTGCAAATCCCCTTGCATGTGTACAGCCCTGCTTAGTCCAGTACTCCCTGAAAAGCATTTTGCTATTAATTGTAACCAGCCCCTTAGCAGGAGAGCCCTTTGGAGAGACCCTGAGAACAAACAGTCTGCGGTGCGCTGTGAGTAACAGCATTAGGGCACGCTGACTTCTTCCCTCTAATTCTCCCAGACTTTCTGTACGCTGAGGTTTGAGGACAGAAACACCTCCTGACAGGGAGCACAGTGCGAAGCACTGGGTTCTGGCATCCTGGGTGCCCTTTCCAGTTTTGCTACAAGTTCCTCTTAGCTTTGACAAGCCCTCGCCTCTGTGTCTTGGCTCCCCTGTGGCTGAGGAGCTCACAGAGTGACTCTCATGGCATTACTGTGTAATTAGGGGACAAAATCCTGCAAGCTCTTCAAGTGCGCTGTGCCACGCACGCATCTCTTCCACCCCAGCCCTGAAGGCCGTCATCATAGCACCTGTGCACACAGGCATTATTTATTGCCCATCCAGGCAGGTACCTCCCTCTCCTGGACAACACAGGCTAGACAGTGTCATTTCCACAAAAGCCCTGTTTTTCAGTACCAGCTTTAAGCGAAGGACATCCAGAATTAACACGTCGGATGTGCCAGCCCAGCCTGCCCCAAGTGGAGAGAGATGCTGCACCCTCAGCTTCCCATTTTCTCCCATTCCTTCCCTCCCAAAGGCACACGTAACACCGAGATGGTTCAGTGCAAAGCCACTGTGTTCACCCTTGGTATGTGCGTGCTTTGGGGAAAAGTGGAGCCTATTTTTGTGCTGTGCTATACAATCATTTTATCTATTTCTAAATGTTGCCTGTGTCAAGAGCTTGGCACGGTCTCAGATAAAAGCCGCATTACAATGATCACTGGGGTAAGATAAAACATGACCCATTTTATTATTTATAAGGCTGTGGCTAAGACTAAGAATAAACTCTATGGTGTGACATGATCAGAACAAGCACAGCCATGGCTAAGAAGCCTCTTTGCCCATTAATAATGAAGGGATGCCCTATCATCTTTCTCGCGTGTACTGTTTCCTCCTGCTAGGGCACAGGACTCTTCTGGCTGCAATGGTCTCCTTTGAAGGAGCCCTTCTTGGCCACTTGGCTGTCAGGGTTATTTATCTAACCTCTACACACCCAGGCTCTTTGTGTTCTTGGGAGTCACAAAACATGGAAACTATTCCACTCTTTCCTCGCGTTGCTCCTGTTATTAGAGCAGTTTGGTGCAAATACCAAGCCTACAATTATGCCAAGCCACAAAGCTGCCACCTGCATCGTGCTTTATGAGGAAGGCGTCTCCACGGGCAGCTTTTTCAGCTTCACTCAACCACAGACTTGGGTGACAATGTGTCATCTACTTTATCGATGAGGACATCGGTGTCACCTTGCAGCGTGCTCCCATGTTCTGGGGCTGCTGTGGCCTGGCTAACACTGGCACCCAGCTACGCGGGGCCCATTGTGGGCATTGGTGTGGCTGCTGTTGTATTTGCTGCCTTCAAAATGGGGGGCAGCTCATCCTTGTAGCAGGCGGGGAGGAGAAGGGCGGTATGGTTTCCATCACTAATATTTCTGTTTAAGGACCTGAGGCTGTTGGAGGACAAGGTTGTTAAAGGCACTTCTGCCTCTAAAAGTTCAAAGCCCAGAACCTCAAAGGTACGTCAGCAAGTTTCATATCCTGTGTCAGACATGAGGCTTGTGGTACAGCAGTGCTCCCACAGCCCTTTGTGCCCCTACAGCCTCTCTTGCCAAGTTCACTTAGACCAGCCTGTTTATCCTTCCACATCGTTTTGTTCCCTCACTTTTAGGTGTTCCTTCATTCACACTCACACCCAATGCTTCATTTCCTGTCTCCTAGTCTACTCTCCCAGCCCCATTCCTATACCTTCATCGCCTCTCGTTAGCACATCTTTCTATGTTGCAGTAGCCCACATTTTCTTCTTTTCCTCCTCAGCCTTGTGAGATCCTCTGTCCCATTCCCAGCCCTCAAGCTTCCTCGTGACATCCCTCCTCGCAGGATGCCACAACTCTTCTGGCAGGTTAAGCCTCACTCCAACCAAACCTCATGCAGATTAAAAAAAACAACCCTGATATTCTACTCTGCTTATCCTCAATGTAATCTTCCCCACTTCCCTCCTAAATGCTTCCTGACTTGTGGTCAGTGTAGACAGGAACATGTTCAGTTCAGCACTGCATCAGCAGAACGAATGGTTAAACCTCATGATTCAACCACTGTAACATTTCCTAGCAGAGAAAAGCCCTTACACAGCTGTCATTCTTCACCCCAAAGGTGGCTGCACGCCAGTACTGCAGCGTGTAGCAGTCCTTCTGGGAGGGAAGGGGAAAAAAGTGATTAAAGATGCTAATTTGACTTGAATTAAACACAGATAACTTTTCTGACCTTCAAGGCCACAGACCATAGCTACTGTTTTTGCAGGTACTCAGGGTACCAGTCTGGGGCCATTCTGGACTCTCATGCAGCTTAACTAACATCTTTAGCTTCGAAGCACAAAGTTTTATCGTTGTATTAAAAACTCCAATAGCTGCATCTGAGATGCTCAGCTCTTACTACACCATCTCTGCTCTCTGCTGGAAGCATAAAATAAACCAGATAGCATTCACATTTTCAGGCAAGAACAGTCGTCCATTGATTTTATTATTAAGTCTTTCTTCAGACTGATCAATGTTGCCATCTACTGTGATCGTACCGTAGCAATTTAATAATCAATTTCAGATTAAAGACTGTAACTCACTGCAATCAGCCTGGACTCTCTCATACTCACCATATGCCTTGAACAGTGTGCAGTTTTATCTGGGGAATGCAGACAAGGATAATGAGATTTTTAAGGAGAGAGATACTATTTTCTGTCAGTGACTATATGCATTGCCATCACATACACACAATTTCAAGTAGATCTCTATAAAAAGAAGGTAAGTAATGGCAGAAACGATTACTTTTTTGACAGCCCACCTGGACAGCGGACCCAGGACAGCTCAATGCATTGCAGACAAGACATGGAGAATTTGCCTTCCAGGTTGGTAACGAAAACCGAACTTCTTTACATGACTGCAATGATCCCTGGCTGCATGGTGGCCATGTTTCCACATTCATTAGGAATGAGAAATCCTAGAGGTCCAGCACAGGGAGAACTTCTGTATCAGCATCAGTCTTGCAAGGTTTGGCAGTCATCCATTTTTTAAGATTAAAAAAACCTACCAATACCAAAATTTCATTCAGAATTGCTAGGGTGTTTACTGAAAACAAAAATTGTTAATATTCAAAATCATCACATTTAATTCACCTCAAAATGTTTCTGACTTAGCAGACTGACTTTAAAACAACTTATAACAGCAAGGACTAAATACCACATAAAAAGCTTGACCAACACCATAAAGCTTTAAGATTTTTAACAGATGGTGGTTCAAGGAATGTTTAACTACAGCTCTGTGCCATTTCTATCTCCTGCGTGTACTGCCTCGAAATGAGTGAGCCTTTGCCATGTGCTGCAGACATACAGGAGATGACACCAAATGAATGTTTTAGGAGAGCTGTAGAGCAACAAGGTCACGGGCATCTCAGAGCACTCCTGGAAGCACTGCAGACAGCGCTGGTGAGGCTTTTATCATCGAGCATGGCTGCTAACAAAATTCCCCATGTGGCAAGTCAAAGCTGCAACGCAGAAAACCATTTTCTTCTGCTTTGCTGTTACTGTGTCCAACTTAATTCTAGAAAGGCATTTGCTCCCTACCTGGTGACACCTAAGTGAACCTGATTTGTAGCACTTTCTGAAAAGAGGGACCACTCTAGGGCATCTTAAACAGTAGTCCTAATAATAGGGGAAAAGTCTTGGCATGCGATAAATCGCCTTCCTGTTTTTCCTTCACAGCCCTGTTCATTCAGCTGGATATGAATCATGGTGCTGAAAGATGCACACGTTCTTCACCACCCCTGTGCTTTGCTGTTTAAGTTTTTGAACTCATTGCCCTGACATAAATGGGTCCAGTGGAGCCTTTGCCTGCATTTCTGTTCAGTCATTACCAGAGGAGAGAGCCCCGGCCAGCTTAAAACCAACCAACCAGAGACATCACTTTAAACTTCAGAGCTGGAGGTAACACTAGGATTTGAGCTGCACAACTTAAATACAGACAACACTTATCAGCTCTGGGGAATCAACTTACCACAGCACCCTATCTTGTTTTCTTCTGCCAGACAAAGCAGAAGTCAGATTTAGTGGTTGGGACAGGGGTATAAACTAGACAGACCAAGAACTTTGCAGACTGTCTGCGCTGTCAATCATATGATTCGATGAAAAACCACAGGAAGTCCGATGAACAGATGCAGAACTGAACTGCAATAACTCCGCCACCACAAAAGTTCAACAACATCTTTTTTTGCAGTTAACGATTAGGAAGATAGCATCACGGCCAGCCAACAGCACCTGGCATGGCTCCAGGCAACTCAGTGGCAATCGAGCTAGAAGACTTGGGCCATACATTAAAAACAAAAACAAAAAAAAAAATCCCCTTCCCTTCACAAATTAACCATCAGAGCTGCTGTTGGGCTGCAGTGTCACGTCAGTGGGTGATCTCCAGCCAGATAACATAAGCAATGGCAGATGGAGCTGCTTTAGGAGAGAGAGTGAATCTATGTCTTTGCTTGTTTGGTGATCTAGATATTTCACTGAATGAAAAGCAGAGCTCATCAAAGAAAAGGGGCAGCTACTTTGGAAAGAAAGAAATCAAAGAGTTGGATTAACGTAAAACTGGAGAATCCTCTTTTCCTCAAGTGCTTGGTTAGAAACACTTGTTTCTAGAACGGCAATTGAATATGAGTCAGTATTTTCAAAAGCATGCGAATGGTTTAGGAGAAAAATACCATTTCCAAAGCAGTCTTACACGTTTGAGAGTCAAACAGACATTAACTTTCAACAAATCTGAAACTTCAAAGTCTTGACAAAAATGGGATTTGTGTGCGTTTGAAAATCTTACCATGAGTCTTGTTTGGTAACCTAATGACATGCTGGCAAATTATGTTTCGCATTGCTTCAGCTAAATATAGTAGCATTGCCTGGGGAGCATCTGCAGGATTGGACCTGATTAGCAACGTACACAAACTGGCTAAAAAAAAAATAAAAATCAAAAAAAACCCTCAGATTCAGCACCATACCAGGTTTTCATTAGAGATGCCAAGCAAGGTTTAGTTTTACAGCCTGCCTTGCACCAGAAGTACCACCAACCTGTACAGAGTCTGGGCAGAGGAGGAACAGCTGTATTTGTCTGCAAAATGCACAACACACCACTTTGAAATCTTTTCCCCAGAATCCCAATCTGCGTTAAATTAATGGCCAACGAAAAACAATTCAACAGTCATGCCTGGCCCCCTGCTCCTGGTACAAATACAAACATATGTATGTCAATATTTGTATATTTCTTTTTTTTTTTTTTTAGTAAGTATTTCAGTGCTTTGACAGCACAATTTATTGAGTAACATTTTTCAATATTTGTTCAAAGATACTGATTGAATTAATTTTTGCAATTATTTATTTTTTCCAGGGACAATAAGCTTTTTTTTTTTTTTTTTCTTTCTGTTTTTCTTTGCATTAATACTGCTTCTCTTTCACTTAAGATGAAAATCTACATGACTTCGGTGAAAAATCTGTATGGGCTACACCACACCTGCCTGATATCATCTCTGTATCTATCTCAGGCTTGAGGCACAGACAGACCAGTAGAAGATTACAGTGGGGAGACAAAGGAAGCAAACAGGAAATCTGCTAGACTAAGCAAGAACTGCACATTTTGTTCAAAGATCTGTGTAAGGAATAGGTGTGAATTTAAAGACAGAGAAGAAAGCAATGGTTCCAAGTGTGTCAGGTGGTTTTGAAAAAGAAATAGAAAACAAGGTGACAAAAGAGGCTCAAAAAAAATTTATGCATGACCAAAGTATTCTCAGTTTAAGGTATTATGTGAGCTGTAAGAGAAAATGACATTTTCCACAGGGAGTAAAATCACTGGGCCAGATAACCCATACTCATCTGATGGGATACAACTTTCCCCAGCCAGGAGGGCAGGGAAATTTTTCTATACAGACACAACTGTTTTAGCGAGTTCAGATCATTAATATACAATTCCTGTTTTCAGAGTGCTGAGAGAAAAGGTTCGCACAACTACAGCAGCACAAAAATACATGCTCATAAACATGAACAGTGAATTTACACTGTAAGATGGGAACTATCAGAGTACACATGACTCTGTTGAAAGTTCAGCAATTACATTTTTTTATGGAGTACTGAGAAGCCAGGTGGAAAAAAATCAACAAACCAGTTGTGCCTAGATGTTATTGGTAAAGACACAATGATTTAAAAAAGTAAAATATCTGCAGTAACCCTGCCAGGGTGTAAAGCTTTATGGAGTACCACGTTGCTAAAAAGAAAAGATGGCACTTTCTGTGGTAGGGTGGAGAACACCGACAGCTTAAAGTCCTTCCAGAGAGTCAGAGGAACACATGCACGCTTGTTTCTTTTTCT
Organism: Oxyura jamaicensis; assembly: GCF_011077185.1. Lineage (NCBI taxonomy): Eukaryota > Metazoa > Chordata > Aves > Anseriformes > Anatidae > Oxyura > Oxyura jamaicensis. Next base: position 2,379,067 of record NC_048926.1, on the reverse strand, counting down.
TATAGCTAGCAAATATTGCTGATAAACGCCAATAGCTCCAAATCACGTAATGGGAATTATTTTTGTCTTCATGTAGTCTTTCATCCCTACGAATTCCCGACGTATTGTACAAATCATTATTACTTGACAGCACGTGGCAATGGCACCCCACGCTATCTGTAAAAAAAGGCTCAAACTTGTACAGACAGCCTTTTGCTTCTGTCATGGGGTGCTAAGATACTCAAGGATGAGGCCGGGTACCGACTGCAGGCTGCCCTCTGTCTACCTCTGAAGCACCTGGCTCTGGGCTACTTCTAGCCAGGACAGAAAATAAACCCGCTAACAACCGCTGGAAACATACCACCTGAACAGCTGATCCAGAGAAAATCCCTTACGTGGCTCTTTTGAGAAATCATGGGGATCCCTGCTCAGCTCGAGGGATATTGGCCTACCTGGACAAGCATCAGAACGGGAAGAAAAGATTACAAAGAGATGAAAGACCAGAGCAGGAACTGTATTATGCGCTGGGGTAAGCACTGTTAACCTCTACATAACATCGTGTTACATGTGTATAATCACAACCACACTGTCACATTTCCAGCCTGAGGAATGTCAGCGGATTACATCTGTGAGAGCTGATGGGTTTATAGTTAGAATTACAATTTGCTTGCCGTGTCAGGACTGTTCTGCATGCCATGTTGACTAGATGAACACACATCTTTTCAGACCTTTCCCAGGATGACAGCTCAGAAGCTCCAAGTCAGGCACGCCCGAACTGTGACTTGCTGCCAGACCAGAGAGGAACAGGGAACTGCAACAGAACATTACGTGGCTGTTTGCAACACTGCAGAAAGCACGACAGATGCTGGCTTTGTCAAATGACAAGAAAAAAACAACAACTAGAGAATGATAAATGCAGTTACACTTAAAGCTTGAATCTGTAGGTATGATGTGCAGGTGAAGTACTATCAACCAAAAAAATACAACTCTTCTCCACTGCACGACTTGATTTGAAACAATAAAAATACTTTCAAAGTACCGAGGCCTTCTGGAAGACAGAAGACAGGTGTATTTATCTGAGCAAAAAATGAGTCACCTCAAAATGATGGTAGGTAAAAATGAGGAATGTTTTCTGAAATTAAAACTGAAATTAAAAAAAAAATAAACAAGAAAAGATTTAGATGCACGTAATGCAGAAAGCTACAAGCACAACTCACAGAAACGGTTCTAGTGCCTGACCTTGCTGGAGCATTTCTGATCCTGTTATGTACACACACTGACTACTCAGATAAATAAGTAAAATCCTTTGTGTGCTTTTGAATTTAGGGAATTAAAATCTGAAAACCAGAATAATCCCTGGACCCATTTCTCACTTGCATCAAAGGGCACATTGCACACTGTCAGTCTCCCTCCTGCACAAGTGGGGATGAACCAATCTACTACGGGAGAAAACTCGTATTGATATGAAGTGGATGTATAGTTCCCCTCCACAGGATTTGCAGAGAATGCACACTTCATACCGGCAGACACTATTTTTAACAGTGCTAAGGAAGATGCGAATGAGTTTAAGCTTTGACTTCCTGCGTTTCAGCTCACAGCACATCTTTCTCTAGAATGCTGTGCAAAGCTTTACAGAGCGGTGACAAACAGTATGTTCGCAGCAAGTATTTTTGTTCAAGCCTTAATTCATCTAGGAATCACTTATTCATTGCCAACTTTATATAGATTTACACAGTTGCTAAGGAAAGACAGATTAAAGGTTCCGAGGTTAGATTTTGGACACTTCATTTTGCTACAACTCACTATTAAGACAATGATCAGCAGTTCCCTCAATACTCAGAATTAAACCCTGTGACATTATAAAGCCCCTCTCCCCTTCTCTTCCCAAACAGAATAGATTCCAGGCTGAATTTCTTTCCAGAATTTTGTGAATGAGAAAGTTCAAAATCCGTACTTTTCAAGTATGCTGAACATAAACTGTAAACAAAGAAATTGGCTTTGGTAACTCAGCTGGGAACCTCTAGTTCACTTTTGCATATTGTGCATGTCAGGAAGAATAAAAAATTGACTGAAAATTGACTGGAAGTTTTGAATTGAGCAAAAACTGAAGTTGTCCTAAGTCTGTATGTGCACTGTTTGGATCACAGTGCCAAAGATGGAAAATACTAAGTTTAACAAGCAAGTGAAGGCAGGGAAGAGATGCTGTGTGCAGTAAGAGGAACTATGAGGAAGCGGGATATCTGGACTGCTACAGAAAGCTCACGGTGCCTTCAGAGCCCCAGCTTCACCTGGTCAGTGGGGAAACCTAATGCAGTGGGCTTATACAAAACAAAAAAGGGCCTTCTGTGGTACAGGACTTGCCAAAGATGGAAAGAATTTCTGCCATACAACCTGATTATTTGCTGTGAAAGCGTATTTGATGATTGTTTTTCATACTTGTAGAGAAAAGAATGTGTGGAGAGTACACTTTAAGAGGAGTGTGCAAAACACACGACAGCTGGCACAAAGTCCAAGTGCTTCCCCAGAGCAGGAGGCAAAAGCCTTCCCTCCGGCGCACACCGCCTGTTTGTGCGGTCGGCGCTCGGGGTCTGCCGCAGCACGGGTGAACACAGCTCAGAGGGGGGGTGGAAAAGGCAAAGTCTTCTCTGGAGGTACTCTCGCTAACAAGAGGAGCCTGCTGGGTGAAGACAGCAGAAAATAACTCGTGTACCTGGGTTACAAAGTCTGTTTCGATCTCTACATAAAAGAGGGATATCTATATTCCCTTGATCGAACATTTTCTGAAGCAAAAATAATACCATAAATGCCAACCAATATTCTGCCTGTCAAGTCAGAGAACTATCTCCTGATTATTTTCTGGGAAGTGAATTGCATGCTTTTAGCCTAACTGGTATAATTCATTAAACTTTTCAGGTGAGCTTTTCTTCACTGTTAGAAGTTTTAAAAGGACCTTTGAAGCATATGAACAACAGAGTTTGGAGACAGTGATCCTGCTGAATAATTAGCATACACTACTACGTGCAGCTAAATACTGAAAGACATGGTAGATCTACCACACACAAATCCTGGAGCTAATCATAATTTTTAAATTTCTACCAGCGACTGCTACTGTCTCAGTAGCAGCAGCTGTTTTGATTTTGATAAGAGACTAGCCTAAAAGACAAGGAATGTTGTTTATTGTGGAAATGCTTTGGGCTGCAGATAACATCACTGAAGCTCGCTCCACCTAGGCTAACACAGAGCCCCATCATCCTGCGCTTCCTCCGCCAAGAGATGTTCCACTGCAGCAACAAAACCCAGCTCAACCTCTCACTGCTGCCTGACCTCCTCTACTCCCACAGAACAACCCAGCAGTTGTGCAAATGAAACTGCCACCGCCTGTGCCAGAGACACGCAATCAGCAAAGCAAAATAAGTGCAGGGTGTTTGGTACAGCTCTAGCAATGAAGGAAATGATTAATCTTCAAGAGCATGACCCATATTTTCGTGGTTCTGTAACACAGCAGAGCAAGCCCTCTGCATGGCTGCAGGAGGGACTGGTCTCAGGTGCCCTTGTCTGGGCACCGGATAAATTCCGACCCAGCTTTTTTCACCTTTCTAATATGTAAAAGTTAACATTTTCTCACTGTTCCACAGAAATCGTCATGCCCGGGGTTATGGTTTTTCCTCCCCAGCCCTGGGAGAAGAGCAGAAAACTCCTCCAGCCACCCTGGTGAACAGTCAACAACCACCTATGAGGTCTCCAGCACGGATTTTCTTCTTGCTGTTCTCCAGGCTCCAAGATGGAAAGAAAGGGACTGAAGCATGCTGACAGCAAAAACCTCACTAATTTCATAGTTAAAGGATTTTCCTTTTGGAAACTACCTACACAAGCCTTCTGTGCTGCTCTAATGCAGTCTTGGGATTATCAGGTTCAAGCACAAAGGCAGAAGACCAAGAGGTCAAAACACTCCTTTTGCCCACCAGTTTCTTCCAACCAAAATTCAGTGTTACTACAATGTCACATTTGTTTGTTTTCTCCTTTAGTTGCGTAGAACATATTCCCCCAACACAAAAGGTGGCAGGAGAAGAGCACAGTGATTCAGTTTGCATATTTTTCCAGTGATGAGGTCCCAGACATGCTTTCACTGGAAATTGGTGCAATGCTGCAGCATCATCCAAAACAACCCACCAAGCCAAAAAGAACATTACTTCGGACAACTGGGACCAAGCTGCTCTCTGTTATCACTGTACAGGGGTCCAAAACAGCGCACAGGCTTTGGCTCTGTGCCCCAGACAGGGAAACGCAACCCTCAGCCCCTCTCTACCAGCTCTGTTTAACACGCTGCTTCAATTCACCTCGTCAATGTTGACATTTACAATAGATCCGCTAGTGCAGAGGGCTCCTTGCAGCTCTTTTTTACGAGGTTTTGCTTTTACATAATAGCAGCCACAAAGACGAAGCCAGAGCCGACATCCTCCTCCCGTCCCTCCCACCACGCGTGTCGGCGGTGCGGCACGCCAAGCCCAAACATCCTCTCCCCACCCGCCAGCAGCTCCGAGCACAGCGTGCGCCGGGGGAAGACGCTTGAAGGAAGACCTCCTTTTGATTCCGTACGTTTTAATCTGGGAGAGCCAGACCTGTAAATATTACAAAATGATAACAATTACTTAAGAACAGAGGCAGACTCACTGTCACCAACTGTTAACTCCCAGATCAGGGCAGCCTAGGAAGTGGACCCTTATCTGCCTGAAGTTCAGGACATGCTGACTAACGCCCCTATTGAGTCTGCAGACCTTTGGCTCTCTAATCTCTGTGAACTGGAAAATGCACAGCACGACGGACGTACTCCCTTCTTAAGTATTTCAAGCCTCAGCAAACAGACAATTGTGCCGTGAGATGAGCAGCGCTGCCCACTACATGCAGGAAATCAAATTTGTTTGTCTTGAGGAGCGAAACCTGAAGTGACAGTAAGACCCCTCCAACCTTCACACGTAGTGCCAGACTGCAGCCTTATTTTGCTGGGGCTCTGAGCTGAGGAACCTGTGCCAAATGTGCATGTTTACGTGGGGTTTTAATGTTCTTTATCTTGCAGATGTGGACTTCGCAGCTTTTTTTTTGTTTTGTTTTGATTTCCCCTAATGCTGAAAGCCCTGTGAAGATGGATCCGAGCCAGGGGGGCTTAACCTGACCTCAACATATATCTGGGGTGCCATTTCTTAAATGGATTTGTAGGTCATGATAGCATATTCAAATTAGCTACTGGAAACAAGCCTTTATCAATGACAGAGGCAAGCAGAGTGTAGGAGGGCGAAGGGAAAGATAAATAATGAGTGAGGATGAGAATTTCTGAGGTGGAGGACAGCTTCATGTGTCTCGCAGCTGGGCAGCTGCACGTCTCTTAGCTGGCCACATCCAAAAAGGGACCTGCGTGCCTGCTGTCATCCTGTGGCCAGGGGTTTGGAAAGCAGCACTCTCACGTAGTGAAACTATTATTTTTAATGCAAAGAATCACCTCAGACTGAAAAAGGGTCTTAAGCAAACTGCTCATTCAGTTTTGTAATAACGCACGAGAACCGTTTGTGTTTTCTGTTTGACTATGCTTTACATGCAGTACTTTAGTATCTGGCTGTCTTCACTGAACTTAACGGTATTAAGACCTCCAGTCAGCTCAAGATCATCCTTAGGACTTGAAGAAAACAGTTCTAGAGATTCTCCACCTCAGGCTGGGGAATTCTAACGTTTACTCATAAATGCTATTACGGCCCTTTGTTATTGAACATACCTGCCCCCTTCTTCTCCGTGGGTCAAGATTGTTAACCCTGGTGCCAACAACCAGTCTTGGCTGGGCTTAGTACAGAAGGACAGAGCCTGTCAAAACTTGATGGGAAAGATAAGCAAGAGGAATTCAACAACAGTTTTGCTGCCTGATTCTGAGCTCAGAGTTACAGCCACCACTTGAACCTCAGGCTCCTCGCATCAGGGACAACACATTGAGTGTCAGGGCTGTGCTCCTGTCCCACTCCATTCTTTAGTTACAAAATTTCCTGCTCTGTTGTGGAGCTCTGGTTGTTCACACAGCCAGCAGACCTGTCTTCAGGAAGCTATCTGATACAAGCCTCTGGTCTCCTATCAGCAAAAACCAATCCTTGCTGGGGTTAGTGATACCCAACACGCTGCAGCAAAGGAATGGAAATCTTCCTCCTGGAGCCTCTGGATGCTGCTACACCATTATCTAGCTGCAGCACACGCACAGCGTATACTCTGATGGTGCTAGGAAATTCGCACACCCCAATGCTGTGCTGGCTGCCCTCAAGCCATGCCCAGCTCAAGAGCCACAGGTTGTTTGCTCTTGCCATAGTTTAAATCATTTTTGTGACAAAGGAGCCAGCATAAATTACTGAGCTGGCAAGCAAATAGTAGATGCAATGCATGTCCTGCAGGACTCCTTGTCTTTCTTCATCTCCCTGGTTACAACACCCGTGGCTGGAAACTCTTTGCACCTACCTGGAGTGCTAGTGTGGTCATAAAGTGTAATGAGAGAAGCTAACAGGCTGGCACTTGGGTAGAAAAGAGTATAGCAGGGTTTGCTAGGGTCAGGAGTCAACATGAGACCATGGTCAAGATCAGTCCTTGTTCGCAAGCTCAACAGCTTGTGGGTTGAGCGTTACCATAAACCCAACCCAAATGCATGTGAATTCAAGTCTCAATGCAATCATCCCACACTACGTAACTATACAGCTAACAGAAAGCCATAGTGACCTAAACCATGCCCTCAGTTCCAACAGCAGAGCCCTTGAGGGTGATATATGTGAAAAATCCCCCACTTGGCCAAGAAAAGGGCATCTAAAGCACCAATCATTCCAAGCAGGAACAAACAGCCTGTAAATCAACTGGATTGAAGCATTGCAACTTGTACCAAAGGTTGTGACAAAATTAAACTCCATATGGGAATGCAGTTGAGGCAGCTATCAGCTGACAAAGTACATTTCTTCCTCATTCTCACTTCTTGGTGTAGTTGCTGTAAACATTCAAGACATTTCTCTAATTTATGCATTTAATTAAAAGATATCTATAACATTCATGCTGTTTACATTTAACCCAACACTGCAATGAAAGCTGTAATTTTGTCTAGGATTTATATTCTGTACTCAAATTTATTTTGATTCCTTGAGTTAAACATACACACAGAAGTGAAAATGTGTCAAATCATGAAAATGGAAAAGATTATACTCCATTATCTGGTTCATCTGTCAACCAGGGCAGAAATCTTCTGAGGACTGTTTTTCTCAATCTGCCACATGTTATAGAAAGTTAATTTAAAAGACTAATCCAGAAGAGACAGCTAAACCTTACAAGCAGATGAGCAATAGGACTGGTATAATTGGAATTTGGTTACATGATGTCTTCTCTCCCTATCTTGCTTTCAGTTGTTCATAAATCTCCAAGTCTTGCACCTTCTACGATAAGATTTTAGAACTCGGCCTCCATCATATTATCTTTGTGTATGTATTTAGATATAAAGGAGAGGTTAATCATTTCCCTAATCAGAAAAAATGGGTTTGGCATTAAAGAAAGCAGTAAGTTCATTTCACATGCAACTTTTTTTTTCCTTCTGGTACCTTGCTGGTACTGAAGGTTTGCACTAGAAAATGAACACATGGGTTGGAAATAGCTCTCAACCAAGAAGAAAAAATGTCAGAGCATTTCAGCATAATTTTAGCTTGCTTTGACCAAAGTTGCAAGATATTTGGAAACAAGGCGTCATGCACATGCAGTGCCTTTGGCACTGGACTTTTCATTATACTAACAACATATGCAACTAAGTAAGGAAGGCTGCACAACACATGCTAGGCAGATTTAGTCACAGTGAAAAATGTAATAAAAGTATGGAGTACATAGGGTAGCTTTCTATGGTATGTAGGAGGAGGAGGGAAACTTGGGAAATGTTACTTAGCCTGGATAAATGTATAACTCCTAAGTTAATACGGGATGGGCTCTGGCTCAGAGCCCTCCTGTAACACGCTCTGGATGGGGAGTTATGGGCTGCTCAATGAGCGCGCTGGGTTCCTGCCAAGCTGCTGCAAAGCCAGCAAAGCTCTGCAGCTCTGGACAGGGAAGCTCCTCTACGTTCCCTTTCAAAAAACGGGATCATCCTTGAAGGTTAACAGAGTTCAAATTATGGGGCAGACAAGTGGTTAGCAGAATTGAAGTAGCTTTGAGAAACACACACGCAAGCATTGTTTACCAGTGTCAGAGATCTGTTACTATGGGAAGCTGCTTGGAAGGTTTCGCGCTGTTTTCCCATCCTCTGGTTTCCTCAGTGGTTTCTTTCTGCCTAACACCTTACACTTTGAATTCTTGTAGTAGCTTCTTTGAATCAATGGCTCATCAAATCAACCAATTTAACGTAGGTGATGACAAACAACCAGAGAGACAGAAGCAGACTGTTCCGTGTTTTACAACCTGTGTGAGGTTTAAATCCTCCTACTCAAAGTCCCTGGATGAGCTTGTTCTTCCTATAACGAGAATGACCCTATCTCTATACAAGCCACTGAAATACTAAATTTAGGGCATATTTATTTATGTTAAATTGCACAGCTAAATCAATACCAAAGTAGATGCATTGGCAGGCAATGCATCTCAAGAACTCACGTGGAAAAAATCAGATTCTGTGGCTACGTTCACTTCCAGTCTTGTTGGGTATTTCACAGGGCAATGGAAGGCCTAGACTAGACTTTGGTGGTGCACAGAGAAATATTTGATTTATCTCCTTTAGTAATTCACGTTCCTTTTAGTGACTGGAGTTTGTATGTCATCTCCTGACCCTTCCCCTCCACAAAGTTTGCAGAGCACCTAACATCAGGCCCCACATTTATCACCAGCAATGCCTTTGCAAAGACTCTGCCATCTGGAGAGCAGCAGGAAGGAAAACATCCCCTCATCCTGGGTGATAATAGGAAAATAGTACCATTTACCACTTTTTTCTCCCCCCACTCAAAAATTCCTCGCAGTGCTGGTTCCTGCTGGCTCCTGGATAAGAACTGCTTGGGGCATCTTTCACAGGACATGAAATTAAGACACTGAGCTGCCCCTTGACTACACCACCAGCAAAGCACAACCATACGCTTCTGATTCAAGGAGGAGAAAACTGTTGCAACGTACTTCCCTTGTGTCACAATACGTAAATATTTTTCTGCTCCCTACAGGATGCCCAAAGAATTACATATTTCTTCTTGAAGATCCACATTTAGGTACTGAATGTTTTCAGACAACAGTAATTTTGTATTTGGTGCTCTGTGCCAGGAGACAAGCCAAATGTTAACTGCTAGTTAAGAGGACACCAGCCTTGAGAGTAGCACTGCTGCCTGGTCTTTATCATCGGTTGTACTTCCCTTCATTCTCCCTTCTCTGTTTTTATCGCTGGGTGTGAAAGGATGCTAACTATACCGTTAGCAAATGCTGAGTAACAGATTCTATGCTATCTGTGCTCTTCTTTCCCAGGCTACTTGTTGAACAGCTCTTTCACCCATTTTATTTTGTTATTATGAGCTTTAATGCCAAACATGAACAAACAACTTGCTTATTACCTGGCCAAATGACACAATTGAAAATCCTGATAACTGACCCTCCACCTTCTTCTGTTTTGCCCAGGCCCCAGCTCTGCTCTTGTTCAGGTTCAAAGGAATTCTTAACTTTGCAACATCTATAGTTTCCTGATGGCCTAATCCTGCGTCAGAAAATACAAAATAGAAAAACAACACAGAACAAAAAAACAACCCCTCCCCCCCCAAAAAAACAAACAAAACCCCACACTACACTTTAATAACTGTTCTTATAGGACACTATTCCATCTTCTAAAGCCTCTACATGTAACTGCATGAATTCTCATCTGTTGCCTTAATGGGAAGCAGTTAATTACAATCCACAAGCTGCCACAGGCAAGGCTGAGACATTAATCAGCTCGGCTGCTTACAGGACTGTAACTGCAGCTACAGTTCTGCGTAGCAGTGAATGGAGTAAAACCAGGTGACTGCCACATTAAGAAAAGCACAGGAGAAACACACTGGGGAACAGCTGCACATGGCAGAAAATTCTTGCAGTGCTTTTTCCCCCACTCCTAGGATGGTTTATTTTCCCCTTCTATATTCTCGGTTTGAAGGATTAACCTCAGAATCACTAATATATACGTTTTTCTTGGCAGCCTAGACAGGACCTTGTCCTCTGAACATTTCAGTTTGTTCTCGAAAGTGGTTTTGGATAACCAAAACTCTAGCCACACATCAGTGTAATGCGGACTTGCACAGCAAAATTATTGAGTATCTCTTCTGTAGCAGCTATGGTAACTCCAGAATAAGGTGATTTCATTCCAGTATAATTGTTCTATTTTGTGAAGAAAGCAATTACTCTGGAATGAAATGACTGAATTCAGAATGCAGCTTCCAGAAGGTAACTGGAAGAGTTTTCAGGGGTGGAGGGGACAGACTTTAAGCCTCCATGTAAATATTAGTCTCCATGTAGACAACAGCTTGGGAATAGGAGTGTCCTGAGCTAGCCCACCCTTCAACTTCATCTTGGCCAATGCACCTCATTCCTGAACTGCAGAATCACTGTTACTCAAGTCACTCACCCAACGCACCCACCCTCCCAAGCTACCTCGTCTTGTTGTGCAATACCCAGTTCTTGCTGCATTCCTTCATCTCTGGACAAAATTCACTTCTCTGGATTCCAGTACGATAATCAAAGTCCCATGTATGAATAAGAAACATATTCCCTACAGAACCACGATCAAACTCCTAGCAGAATGTAAGGGAGGCAATCAAAATACGTAAAACATTGGATTAAACAAAAATGAATCTGCCACCATAATCCTGAAAACCCTACATGTAAGGCTTTCCTATATTATATTTGCATTTAAAACACTGTGATTACCTGATACCTCAAATTACTCTATTTTCAGCCAGTCATTTATCTTGTTGGCATTAAAGAAAATGAAGATCTTATGCAAGGGTTGAAGAAAGAAAATGTTTGGAGCTTCCCATGGTGGTAATAACGGTCTTTTGGGGACCATGACAGGTTCATTGATGTTTCCACATGTAAAGCAAGAGTGTATTTTGAGTGTTGGTGCCTATGGATGCGACCCTTTGGCATTCATCATCAGCAGCTTCTCAGCTTCTCCCTGGTTCGGAACAGAAAGGGCCAATGTTCTGAGGCTCTCAGCAGCATGTATGGTATGCTAGTTAAAAATGTCTTTTTCTAGGGAAAATCATACCACCAAAAAAAAAAAAAAAAAAAAAGGCAAGGAATGCTAATTTTGTAGTATTTTTTAAATTAACAGATTTCAGCTGCAAACACGGCTTTGAAAGCATCTGATGTCTTTGAGTGTCAGTTATGTCAGCAGTGAGGCCAAATCATCTACTTACCTTCTTTTGAAATGGCTCAGCCTTGCAGGGTACAGGCTATGAACAGTGTCCCTTGCTGGCATCAGCCACATGCTGGTCCCGCAATACCAACCAAGCCTCAGTGAATGGCAGAGACTTACATGGCCCTTTCATAGGTTGCAGACAAGCAGTTTTCAGCAACTTTTTGTTTATAGACAAAGGCTCCAAAATTGTAGCAAAGCTAAATGAGCTAAGGGGCCTCTAAATATTTTCATAGCGATCCATTCTAAACAAAAAGGGGAAAGAACTCTGATAACAGAGTGCAAAAATTCTATTTACAGGAACTTCATATAAGAAACAATGAAATTAAGTAAAGCTGTATTCCTGGCTACTGCTATCAATTAATGCAGCAACCACTTCCAGACGTAATAATTACCATATGTGCACTGTGCTTTACCTCTGGGCTTATTAATTTCATACACAGGAGGTTACAACTATTGATTGCATTAAAACATATTGATATGTTACAATAGAAATGCTCCGGCTGCAACGCATCATTGCACAAACTGAAATGATTCAAGTGATACAGAAACAGCCATCTGCACCCATCATCAGACAACTTGCTAATGGTCATTTCTCCATCCACTCTTAAGCACACAAACACAGTATTGCAACAGAAGAATGACAGCAGCGAGCTCAGCTGCTTAGGGACAAAGCTTATAGGGTTTAAGAGACAGATGCTGACCACTGGCTAAATGCAAAATCAATAGGAGTACCTGTCAATATAAATAAATTGTGCTTATTTCTCACTGCAATCTGCCCCACTGAAAATTTGTCCACACAGAAGTGATTGCCAGCCACTACTCTGTGAACTTCGGTCTCCAGAAAACATGCATTTGAAAGCTATCACTTGTTTTCAGGATTTTAAAATGTGTGCTTGATTTTTGAAGTTGGCTGAAAACTAGATCTATAATGAAAGATAATGACATCCAAATAGTAACTAATAAAACAGTGTCTGGCTTACCCCCACCCCCAGTCCAGCATAAGCCAACTGGGTTTCTAAGTACCTGCAAACACAGCAGTATATTCAGAAACAACTGCACCCTGCTTGCACTTGTTTTTTGTCGTCATCTCATCAGCCTCATTAAAAATGTATTCTATTCAATTCTGGTTAAGCTTTTATATGTTATATAACCTACTTTAAAACATCCCTGTAAACAACAAAGCATTATTTGTAATTTTAATAAATCTTAATTTTCCCTCTTCTTCTTTAGAACACAAATTTCAAGCCAGAATGCACTGAACTCACTGGGTAAATCTCATATTAAAATGACTCAATTGTCCTAACATAATATTTAAAACCAGTGGCAACTGCGATGCATTTAACAGGCAAAATTATCAGGTTCACTGCATTGGTAAAACATTCATATAGGGAGAATGCATGTCAGCAATTTCCAGAAACCTTTAAAAGTTAGAACGAACCTGGCTTCTTCTTAGCAAAAGCAATAAAGCCACTAACAAGCATAAACAGTTAATGTGTTCTTACTACTTCTGAAAGTAGGAACAAACCAGATTTCGTCAGTGAGGTTTGGCAACGTGAGAAATCCTGTAACCAATTTCATTTCCTGATAAATGAACGGTCCACAGGGGAAAGTCAGCCAGAGGGTTTCGGAACTGTCAAGTGCTCAGACATGACTGAGAGGCTCCTGGAAGGAGCCAGACTGTCTATTGCTTATCACTGCCGAGCCAAACGGCACCATGCAAACGCCGGGACTGCCAGACTCCATTTAGAGCTTGGGCTGAAGCGCAACGTGATAGCGCTCCATAAACATGTGGGATCCCCTTAAAAATAAAACAGCTCGAGCACACTTCTTATATTGTGCTTTAAGCAACCAAGCTGAAAACACATGGCTGTATTAAACACGCGTTGGTATGTAACTTTTAACTGTCTGTGTTGTTTATGCGTTTTAGAGCCAAGTCCTAGGAGTGACTTTTGTATTCAGCACTTTAGAGTCTTCCCCACCCTCCTCACAGGAAAAAATCCAAATACAGAAGAATAAATCATTCATTATTGGAGATATTTTGGCAATAGCAAGGCTGCGAAGGATGCATTTTCAATGGGAACTATAGGCTGCGTTGCTTGGAAAGCTGAACGCCAATTTCACAATTTGCAGATTCCTGCTTTTACACAAACAAATGATTTTTGAAAAGTTATCCTCATAAATGTGACTGGTAATTTTACTGAATGTCAACAGTAAGTATCAGAACTAATTGCAAGATGACAAATATGCTTCAATATAAATATATCAGAAAATCACAGCTGAGTTCAAGTTCCTTCTTTTAATACAGAGTTAACTTGAGTGTTTGTTCACTTTTATATTATTACAAATTGATTCACAACTCAAACATTTTTACAGGAAATTCAAGTAGCTTGACACACAGAGATTTGAACTTTTAAAAGTCTAAAGTTTGAGCTTGTAAAAAAATACTGCCAGTCTGATGACCCCTGAAGGGAAGATAAAAGGAAAAAATAGCTCAAATAATAACTTCAGGCCCTTCATTACAAAAATCCCGGGTAACTTTTCAAGTGGCTTGCAGGCTTATAATAGCAACAATGTCTGTAATTGATTAGCTACACCAGCACAAACAGATGTCACAGTGACAGTGAGAAAGTACTGTTGGTTCTAGAGTTTACTGGGAAGTACAACATAATTTTACTGAAAAACAAAATATCTAAAAAGGAAGTCAGGGAAGCTAAAGAAATATTATGCTTGTTCTCAACTGGAGTGCCTGAATGCATTTTTATTGCATCTTCTGTTTCTCTGCAAAGCCTGGGATAAATTCTTTTGTGCTACCAAGCAAAATACTGCTCACTTGACTCATTCTGCCCTTTATCACAATACCAAGACATTACTGAGATCTTTGATGCGCTGTGCTTAAGGCTCAGGCTGACAAACACAAGCTAACAGCAGTGAAAAAGAAAGTTCTTTATGTTAACTATCTACCCAGGTCTGTAAACAAGATACATGGCCTTGGAGGAATACCAGAGCATGACTCCAGACACACCAAGGTCTAAGCTTAGAGCAAATAAACTCCAGTAGCCCAGTCCCTGTTGCTCCTTCTGTGTTAACTCATGTTATTTAACACACACTTCAGACCCCAAATGAGAGAAGCAATGAGAATACCTGAAAGGGACATGAGGAGCATGAGTTATTCTTTCAGAGCACTTTCATAGTCACAGTACCACCCTCTCTGAAAATATCAGTGATACTTTTGGTCTACTGCTATGCTTTTACCTTATGTTGCAATGGCTCCCCCATCACAGAACAAGCAAGAAAAACTACGTCAGGAAAACTGCCTGTTTTCTTCTTTCCTCAGGTGGTGGCATGAAAATGGAGGGGATGCTGCAGGCTATGCTATACCACAGACGGGTTGACATACGTGAAGACCGACACTGTAGCATTAATGTTTATATACTACTACTAAGATAACAAATGAAAGCACAATGAAGGGATGTAGACATCAGTGTCTTATTTCAATAACAGCCCGTATAAAAGGAATTACTCTTTGAATAGTTCTCATTTTACCATCCCATTTCAACATATGAGCTTGCAAGAGCAGAATGAACTCAACTGGTGTGGGCAATCAAGCCTCACAGCTCCTTCAAGCTCATCGTTCACCAGTTAACTGGGCTCTACCTCCATCTCTTCTGCTCCTTCAGCAGCTGCTTCTCTCAATCCACTTCAGCCAAGTCAGCTGAAGCTCAGCAGCTCATGGGGATTCACTTTTGCTACTGTTTGCATGCAGAGCAGGAAAAAAAACACATGGCAGCATGCCATGAGATCTTTACTGGACTGCTGACCACCATGGGTGGACATGGATGCCCTGCAAAAGCTTTATTTTGTAGCCCTTTCGACTACTGCACATCTAGATGAGGCTAGCCTCCTTACACGTATAATGATGCAATTAAAAAACAATCATCAACAACTAAACAAACAAACAAACAAAAAACAGCCCCATGGTGCCCATTAAAGCGACAAAGGAGAAAAACACAGAACTTCTAAGTTTTCTAAGCCACTGCTAAGTCAGTACGACTCCTAGAAAACAGCAGCAAGGCAAACGAGGAAGGAAGTGGACAGAGAAAATTGGTGCATAGTCCTGCTTCCCTCCTAATCAGCATCGGTCAGTACGAGCTGTATACTCCCCACCATAAGACATGCGAAGTGCTAGGCACCTGCTCATGGTCCTGTTAGCAACTCATGAGCACGAAGATGTGACTTGAAACCTTCAGAATGTTGAAGTCAACAGCAGAACTCTGCAGTGACACCACTCTTTTTCTCCTTGATCTCTGAAGTGTTAGGATATGGCAACAAATGTTTTAGGGACTAGGAAGAGAACAAGGTTGAAGTTTTCCATTTATTCTCTATCTATAAAGAAAAGCTTTATACAGTACTCTCTCCAAGTTGAAAGCATGATTATTATTTTCTATTGGATGACATTTTGGCTCATTTACAGTAAGAAACTGATATTACATGAGAAACACTTTAAAGATCAGAGATTCAAAAGCTTGCTAATGTATATTTTCCTATGCTGACGCTGCAGTGATGTTTATATTACTCTTCAATGGGGAGGTGTCAGAAAAGCCTTAATATGTTTTAACTGTGTGCCAGGCAGAAAGCAAAATTAAATAGTTTTTTTTTTTTTTTTCTTTTCTTTTTTTTTTTTCCTCTTGTTCTAGTCAACAATGCCAGAAGTTACTGTTTATTTTTCTCCACCCCCATGGAAGAATTTATAACCACTGAAGTAAACTAAAGTTGCTTAAAGTTAAAAAGCTGTTTTTAATTCCAAAGTTGACTGACAGCTACTATGTAAAAGCAAACCTAAGTTGTTTGGGTTCTCAGGAGCATTCACATTTGAAAACTGAGTTTTCTGGAGCCCTTTGAGAGGTGGGTATTTTCAGTCCCTTCCCCATAATGCTATAAAAATAATTTTAAAAAATGTGATACTGTATAATTTTCACATTCAGCAGACACCTGGGGAGAGGTGGAGAGCACATCCCCTTTTCAAATAGCCTTGAGAGTAACATATAAATATGGTATCAGTTACAGCATTAGCTAACTCTCTTTGGGAGTGCCAAACAGAGGCTGTGTATGCCACAGAACACGCCACTGTTGTTAGACCTGGCAATATTCAAACAGATAGTATACTCAGCTGTAACTAAGACCTTATGTGCAAAAGGACTTGTCTTTACACCACACCAAAGACAACCAAATCTTGACACATACGACATTCAAAATCCATGCAAACACCTACTGGAATGGTAACTGTATGAAGATTTTTTTTTTTAACTTAAATTTTTTAAAACAAACTTTTAAAAATAAATAAATATGCTTTGTAAGTGACTCACCAACACTACCAGACTATGCCAACATTTCAAATATCTGGAGTCCAGCAATATGAAATTCCATGGCTTTTTATAAATCAAAAGTCAAACTACATTTCAAAGGACTGCAGTATAATTTATTTCACTTTCCCTAAAGCTTCTAAATTACTGGATTTATTCTATCTTTTGTGAGGGACTCTTCTGAAGTTTTGTTAGTATTCAATCCAATTCATCAACTGTATTTGCATTATACATAGCTACAAAAAAGTTTCTCCAAAGACTGCTGAAATATACTTTTAACCATGGAACAAAAGTAGTCAACAAATTTCAAAGACTTTGAATCCATTGATGCTAAAGGTACTTTACCTTTACTTTGGCTTTTGGCTTCTTCAACATTAAAAAAAAAAAAAAAAAAAAAAAGTAACCAGACATATAATCAGAAGTTTAAACAACCATAAGGGACATAATTTTGTTGAAAACTATCAATGGAATTCACTGCAAAATTTGTTACCTTGTTACACGTTCTAACTAGCTACTCAAGTCTATCTCCTACTAAGGAAACATTTCTGTGGATTATCATAGTAATGTTTAAAACTGACCATGGCACTTATTTCTGAACTACAACCCCAAAGAACCGTGTTTTGTTTCCCCTCTGGGATTATAGAGTTAGGAGCCTGACTGCTGCTTTTTCTTTCCTTCTTTCCTTCCTTCTTTCCTTCTTTCTCCAAGTTTTAGAAATGCGCAGTCAGGAGTTCCCATATGCTGAGTTATGTCAGTGTGTATCTAACTTTAAGCACTGCAATAGACAGGTTTTTCAATAATATTTTTCCACATATTTAAGTTAGATCTTGCCTACGCACAAGTTTGCACCATTTAATTAAACAGATTTAAATGATATAAACTCCTGCCTGGACATACTTAATATAAAGTGGTGTCATTGGGTTTAGTTTCAACTCATTCTCAACAATTTAAGCAGCTGGGCTTACATTAGTAGAAGAGCACCTGCATAAGGGTTTGCCCTTGTTCAGACAGACAGGTTGTTAATCCCAGTTTAAGATTAGCCAGAGTCAGCTGAGTGCAGACATGTCTGACTTGCATGCTCACAGCTTCAATGATAAGTTATTTTCTGACCACAAGGCCCATAAAAACTTTCTAGATCATTTTTCCTGGAATCTTGATTACCCAAAATCGTATTTCGCAATGGATGTAGAGTATATTCTTCTCCACCCAAGGTCTCTGAGAATCTAACCTCTAAAATGAATGCCTTCAAAAGACACATGAATTATTGTTCATCACTTACAGGTCAGCTCACGGAAGCAGGGAAGTTTGACATCTTAATTGAGGGTATAAGTTGTCAGAAGGAAATATGCCATCTATAAATATTATTCTTAGCACATGTTTGGCGTTTTGGAAAAGCCCAAAAAGCACTTTGTTTAAAAGTTTCTTACACTTCTTTTACTAATCCGATCTTCTTCAGGCTAAGGGTTAACAGCAGTTGAGGGTCAGCAAAGGGAAGTCTGCATTATAGATGCCTGCCTAATGTCAGTCCTAAGGATGTGTTAGACACCATCAGCTTCCACTATAATAAGATCTTTGACCTTCAGTCAGAAAACCATAAATATCAGAAAGAATTTGATGGAGAATTTATTTTTTAAGGAAGTTTTCTGTCTCTCTTGGTTAGTACTGTGCTGTAGAGCTCTGAACAGGAGTTGCTGGTCTCCTTAACCTCCTCCTCTGCCGCTACCTCTTTACAGTGTCATACAGAATTAGTTTGTGCATTCTTTTCTCTGTCTAAAACCCGCAGTAGTGAAGTACTCTTCCAGCAGTTAAACGAAGGCAAGAAAGCTGTGCATAGCTTAAGAATTACAGATCTGCCACAAGGTTTACTTTAGATCATTAAAAACCACTGTTCCTGGACTCCAAAGCCCACATCTTGCTGTGGCCAAATAATCACTGGGGACTTAGGACATCAGGACTCTGAGAACTAAAGTGCTGCAGCTATCACCAGGAGCAACTGTAATGGAAGACAGGGCAACAGGTGATCTCTCACATTAGGTAGCATGCATATACAATTTTCTTTGTCATGTGGGGCACTGTTTCAAGTGCTACCCATGTTCTACCACTCTGTGCAGCATGACAACACAAGTGACTGCACATGCCATCTCCTTCTCCTAACTGCATCTTGACCTTTCCAGAGAGAGTTCAGCAGCCAAACCAGAGACTGTTTAGGCTCCCCCGGTGTTGGCAAGTTCAGTACACACTTTCTTTTATAGGTACACCTTATTTCCACAGATGCAAGCACCTGGCACGCCCCCTTGACTGGTTGGCTCTGCAGAGATGTGTCCCAGAAGCGGCACTGCTGTGGCCATGCAGAGCATGCCCCGCGTGCTCAGCACCATGCTCGCTCGTACCCGGCACGGGAGGCAGCTTGCGGGAAGGTCCTGCAGAGGCAGCGGCAGCTGAGCGGGCCCAGATTGCTGCACAGCTTCCCTACCAGCTGAGGAGCAATGCCTGAGTCCTGGCCAAGCCCCTTTGCTCTAGACAGCCAATTCAAGTGAAAAGCGCAACAGCATTTGAAGCAAAGGGTTTTATCTGAGGCCAGGAGTTGGGTTAGGAACAAAACTCAGTTTCACAGCTATGACCAGCCATACAAATTCACAGCCAGGAGCTAGATGTACACATTCACTGCCACCTCCAACAACAACCATGTTATTTTTATGACATTTTTGGTAGCAGAATTTTTGATGTTGGCGCAGCTTCCCCAGGAGCTGGGTGATATGCCAAAGATACAAAGCTGTGCTGGCTGCCAGGCAGTACCTACCAGCAATCCCATGACAATTTACTGCTTTTCCCTGCTCTCTGGTGCCTTGATATAGGGGCTTTTTCCTATGAAACAAATGGAAGTTGAAGGAGGTGGAAGTACATTGCTAATAGAAGGGGAAACCTATGAGAAGTGCTTTTAACACCTAATGCAAAGCTTGTTCTGTCAAGAGATTGAAGGCTTTTACCTTTGCTCCTTTCACATATTCTGTGAAATTTTAATGCCTGTGAAACTAGAATGCACTTCAATAAATATTAAATTTTGTACCATACCAAAAGGGTGCAAGCTGATAGCATAATGGCATGTCTGCATAACACATCAAGAACATATGACAGAATGCACACCGATGACAGAAATACTAATTGACACAGTGAGAAAAGGAGCAGGGCAGCTCAGAATATGTTCATGAAAACAAAGTCTCTGCTTTAAGTGGCTTAGCTAATGGGAAGTTTTCTTTTGTAAAACCTCAACTGTGGCCTCCCAAGTGTGATCATTCCATGAACCAAAATGTCAGCGTCCAGTCAACAGCTGGCATTCGGAACAAGTTTTCCCACTTATTGTAGAAGACCAGCTATCAGCTGGCTAACTCCCCTTGAAATCCTGAGATAACTCGCAGGCTCCAGACACAGTGTTGCTTCTCTCACGCTCCGACTCCTGAAAGCACAGATAGTTCACCAAAGGCAAGAAAGGCAGCCTGAGAACTTTAAAAATAAAAATAAAGAATGAGGCCAATTTTCACCTATCACTATGATCTCTAAATTGCCTTTAATAAGCTTCTGCAATAAAACAGGGAGCCTGGACTGTGAGCTGCTCGTCTGCGAAGGAGACAGCTCT
The DNA here is from genome assembly GCF_011077185.1 of Oxyura jamaicensis. Lineage (NCBI taxonomy): Eukaryota > Metazoa > Chordata > Aves > Anseriformes > Anatidae > Oxyura > Oxyura jamaicensis. Next base: position 2,358,690 of record NC_048926.1, on the reverse strand, counting down.
ATCTCCAAACCATGGCTTCTGCCTCAGTCACGGGCATATTAACTTCATTTATCTCCTCCCACAGACCGAAGGAGAAATAACCAGCACTTGATTTCAGCACCTGCCCTTTATCTCTCTATTTATGCAGAAGTCTTCTGAAAGGCTAATTACTCAGCTTGGACCTTCCCTGCCTTCCACAGCACATGGCTAAAAGCATACACTTAAAATAACGTTAACTACATTGTTTGTATTCATTGGCAGGTGGGTTGCTCCAGAACTGTAAGGAAAATATGAGTTGGATCTTCCATTTCCCAACAATTATTTGCCAGGAAAAGGCATATTTCCTCATGCGTATACCTACATACATGCCCTACTGCTAACACACATGCTCTGTGTCATACGTTACTTCCCACAGTGAAGGGGAGCAGGAGTACGAGGGTGTGCTACAAAGCTGATAAGCTCCATTATGCAGATCAGGACCATGGCTCTAAGTGCTGTTATTTTTAGTTTACCTTTATTCATGTTTGAACTATGGTCTAAGCAACAGACTCAAGATCTGAATACATATAACGCCTCTTGAATGCTCATTTCCTCAACAAAGGCCAAGATAAGCAACTTGAAAACATTCGCTATATTTATCTGTGCATACATTACGTACTCATACATAAGGAAAAACACCATTGTTTGGGCTGCAGAGAAGCAAGTGAGTGAAAGCACTGCTTCATTCCTCATTTTTCCAAATCTCAACCTGTGTTTATTAAACCACCTCCCTCAAAGAGTTGAAGATGGCAATTTCTACGAGGTAGGAGTACTGTCTCTGCAGGGGCTACTCTACTTTAGAGCACTTGAGTGTATCACGGTAAAAGCAGGGATGGCTTGAAAATTAATTAGTAATTAACTGAAAAGCTGATCCAAAAAGTCTCAGGATTAAGCTCCACAGCTTTGCACGTTGTAATTATGCGTAGTTCATGTCAACCCAGATGCAACAGACCCATAATTCCTCCACACATTGTCCAAGCTGTCCAGGCACAAGCCAACTCCTCTCCAGAAGCCACTTCTGTCAATTGGCTGTGTCCAAGCTACTATGTGCTAGAAAAATGTCCTTTCAGCAGGCAGTATTAGTTGCTCTGTGCAGCTATACAGCTTCCAGCTTACAGATGGGAGCTCAGTGTTGTGAACAGCCACTGAGGCTATTGTACAGGCAGAGCAAATGAGGGTAGGGCTGCTCCCACCCATCCAGACATGCCCAGAGAGTGTCATTAAAGACACGAGGATTAAAGCTTTCTCCTTTATTTAGCTGCTGAAATTCCTCAGAGTTGCCAACATTGTTGTGTAACTATTTCTTTAGTCTGATCTTAATATGATTTTGTCAAGCTTTAGAACAGCTTCCCCTGGAAAACTCAGAGACTAGAAGAGGAAGGCCTGAAAAACAGTGAGACTTGTGAGACCCCTGTGAGAGAAGTGTAAGGGTGGGTGGTATGAAGACTTACAATGTGATTTCTGTAGGAGGGAATTGTGTGCTACTCACCATTACTGTCTTTGCAAAGAAAGGAATTTATGAGCATCTACAAATTAATGCATGCAGTTGTGGATGCCAAGGTCAGTGTCACCAGCTTTCTCCATGCAGAAAAGCAACCTACTGTGCTACTGTGACCAAACTTTTGCTTAGCAAAGGGACTAAAGGGATTTTTTGAAAAAAAAAAAAAAAAAAAAAAAAAAAAAAAGGATAAAATCCAGTAGGTGCAAGGAATTGTGTCTCTGTATCTGTTCACTTGGTAACCCTGCCCCAAAACTAAAGTCCTTTGAAGCAAAGCATTCTAAGTCACACTATAACCATCCTTAAAATACGAAGCCCTGTATTGCTCGGTAAGGACTTACAGAGTTTAGTAGTTGCCAAAAAATTTTCATTTGTTGACCTAAGTGGCACTATAAACATGTCAATTTGAACACTTTATCATTAATGTAAAAATTGTAAGCTTGACAGGATTTCACTCCTGAAACAACACTTCCTTAAATTGTGGCCCAACATGCAAGTCAACTTGGCACACGAAGTAAGTGATAAAACCTTCAATTTTTGCAAGCAACAAACTTACTTAGTGATGGCTCTATGTCAATAACCACTGCAGGCTTGTAACAGAAGAGCTTTTAATTACCTGCATGTAAGAATATGTTGTCACAAACAAACAAAAAAAAAGCAGCTCACAGAAAGGAAATGCAAAGGGTCCAGTGTTTCTCTGCAGCCTGGTTTTGCACACATTGCTACTGGCTAGTCACAGCACCATAATGCAGCAAGGGCACAACCTGAAGGGCTATGACAGGATTTGGATCCAACAACTCCTTTGCTGTTATTTAGGCTATTCCTGTACTGCAGCTCAGGGCTCTGACTAGCGACCAATTTCTCCTGAAGTAATTCAGTCTGGTTGACTTGCTACATGCGCCATCTCAGGGACACTGGGAACTGCAGGAAACACATTAGTATATGCAGCCAGCTAGACAATCCGCACTGGGTGTTTTAAAATTACCAGGGTATAAATAAATTACCAGCCGTCGCCAGTGGCTGTGTGTACTCAGTATGCCTTATCAGATGATATTTTCCTGAAGTTACTACAAAAAGAAATGGGTCTCAAGAAGAAGCTCCTGCTCTCTTATCGTGGAGTAAGAACAAAAATGGTTCTGCATTAAGTATTTAAAATACACTTGGCACAGTGGAGAAGCAAAAATTGGGGTGGATGTAAAAAAAAAAAAAAAACACCACAAAGCTCCCATTTATGTACATACTTACACAGATTTCGTTATTGCAGTATTTAAACATCACACAGCCATTAATGGATTTTAGCATCACAAAACCTGTCAAGTTGGTAAATCCCTTGTGAGTTTTGAGATTCTCAAAACAGAACAGAGGGGTCTGCTCAGGATTATACAGAAAGCTCACAACCATGTTGATGAGACTTGCAGTTCCTGAATTGATTTTCACTGGGTTGGTTTATTCTTAACCCAAGGCTGAAGCCACAGAAATTTTTCTTTGTAACATACTATGTAGACCCAAATGGAGATGTAGAACTCTAGAGAAAGAAGAATGTACTAACAAAAAAATGAGAACAACAAAAGTCTGGTTACATCTTAATATCACACAGAGAGGTTTATCTTAGAGAGATCATGAAGAAAAGCTTAGCCTTAGCAGATTTTAATTCCTCCACATTTCAATTTAATAACTATTCAAGAAAATTCACCCAAACATTTAGTACAAATTAGGAATTTAAATGAAAACATATACATATTGCAATCCAAAAAGTAATCCCTTATCAGCTGCTATTGATAGGAGAAATGATGTTTTGACGTTACAGATATAAAATGTATGTATGTAATTGATTGAACAGTACACTTTAATTGATGAGGTCTCGAGCACTTACTCTTAGCCTGTCTTTGGGCAAAGCAACAGCTCCCTGCTTGATGATTTCCAGAACCCGCTCCACTGACAGTTCAGCTCCAGCTTGCTCTAATCGGGAGCTAAAAAAGCTGATCACCTGGAATGAAAAATCAGAGCACATAAACAAATAGAAAAGATCTTTGTATCAATTTACGCATGAAGCTTTCGTCTTCTTTCCCTGGATAAATGTATCTGTACTTTTTAAAGAATAAGCATGTCATGGCTTGTGTCACAATTAGTAAGACTTTATTAATGGCGAATTAGCATAATTATCAGTATTCTTTTGCTGTCCTGTTTTTAATGTGTGGATGAATTTACAATTTAACACAGCTGAATTAATAAATTAAGATTTTCAAGTACTGTACACTGAAATATGGCTTATAATCCTATCATATAATCCTATCATCTCAGGCACATCAGGATTTTCAGGGCATTCTTGTCCACTTTTCGTAGTTTGGGCCAGAAATTTAGTTTAGTTTTCAAGTCTTAAAGTAAAATCCCTTTTGTTTTCCATGACTCCCACACTGGGGGCTCTAAGACAATCATTAAATACCTCAATACAAGAGTCTTACATGACTTGCCCGGTGGTTTTGTAGCATCCAAAGCCACAGCAACTTGAAGAAAAAAAAAAAACACAACAAAAAACCCCTCCTCTTCTCCCCAAATTAACCACCCAGAGTCCCTCATGAACCTCCCCCATCACAAATCCCAGGCCCAAGGACCTGTACACTCCCCCTCAATACTCTCATCCTCCCTGGTGAGGCCAAGATGATTTTCACCATATTTCCCCTCCAGCCCCCCTTTCTGTGACCCAGCTGGTCCTTGTTAGATAGAACACAGTTAGGTCAGGCTTTAACTTTTATCCCTCTCCAAGCTCAGTAGGTCACACCAGCAGCAGACATTCCACCGGCAGTTCTCCATGTGGGACATCAGAAAACCTCCATTTCTATAGCTCCTTTCATCCAAAAAGAGCACACTTTGCAAGCCCCATCCCTTCTCCCAGAGGAACTCGTCAGTCACGCAGGGGAACCGAAGCTCAGAACAACAAGAAAAAGATACGGGGCAAAACTTCAACACCTACTTAGAGCCTTTTGAAAGCACCACAAGGTGATCGGAGGTAGTTCACAGAGCCTGTGCGCATGTGAGCACCTGGCTGCCACTTGGCTGGGGCCATGCATGGTTTTCACTCACAGCACACAGTGCTGGTAGGTTTCCCGACTTCTCATATGTGTTGGACACACTCTTCTCTGCAAAGTGGCAATGTTCACTTGTGGCTGAATTGTGACCTCCAGCACATCGAGTAATCTCTGTTAATTCTCCCAAGTAGAAGGGGGAAGAGTGTATTATGCTACAAAATCTCTGCTGAGCTCTCTTTGTTCTATAGTGAGACACAGCTGGAGCCAGAAACCATTACCCTAATTATGCCTCCCAGCTCAGCTGCTGTTAATAAAACAAAGACAGCTGATGGCTTGATTTCTTTGGGATTCAAATTTGTTGTTCCTCTCTTGTGATCCTCAAAACTCTAGCCCTTGTTTTGAGCAGGTAGATTTGCTGCATCTCAGAACAGTTTTCTCTAGAAACTGTGAAGCACCAACCAAGTGGGATACAGAGATGACAGTTACTGCAAGCTGCTTTTTGGGTTGGCATATATATCTATAAAAATGTTTTTTTTTGTTGTTGTTGTTGTTTTGATTCTGTTTTATTTCACTCAACAGAAACATGGAAATCAGTCGGTAAGAATTAGGTTTAACCTTCTGTATGGCTGTTACCATTATCTCGGTACTTGAATAAGAGGGGAGAATTTCACCGCCTCTGGCAGAAGCAGCAGGTAGGTTTTACATTCTAACAGATAAGGACTGACTGCAGCACAGGGATCTCTGATCCTTGGAAAAAAAAATGGAATAGGAAGATGCGCTGAGTTCTTAAGTGTAGGAGCTGGAGGGAGGAACCAGAAATTACACAGGAAAATGGCAAGAAACAGCTTGCACAATGAGCAGGAGGACCTCAGAGGGAGGCTGACATGGTTTTGGCATAGAGTCTGGGACAAATTGCTGTTAGAGGATACACAGCTCCTATAGAAACAAGAAAGTTGCCCACAAACTTCGAAAGAAAAAACACCTTCCTGCATTTCAACACTTGTCTGTTGTCAGTAATCACGGGTGAAACCTATCCTCGCCCAGGGCAGGCTCATACAGAGAATGCATCTCACTAGTGTTCCTTGCTAGCTCAAGTTCTTCTAAACCACAACAAAAGCAAAACTTAATATTGGGCTTTTAATCAAAAGGATAAAATACTATCATAAAGCATACACATAAAAAACAAATGAAGCTTGCAGATACTACGTGAATCCTGGCACTTCCTATTTTGGAAAGACAAACACTCTAATCTGAGCATGTTTTAAAAAGTTTTTTTTTATTTATGTGGTAAAGGTACTAATCTTAGTTGAGTTATATTCCACAAAGAACAAAAGTGAGATAGGCTTCCAATATTTACAGGGCATGTCAGCATTTCAAGGAATTTTGAATTGCTATTTTTGGTATGTAGTTGAAGACTAAAATTAAAAATATCCACTTAAATAATAATACATATCTCTAAGTGGTATTTGTCTTTCTACTTCACACAAAATGGAACTGCAGTAATTCTCTTTGTAACCCTGATAGTAGAGTACTCCTATGAGATACTGGTTACAAGAAAAAAAAAAAAAAAAAAAAACAAAAACACAAAAACAAACACAAAATGAGATGAATTATATAGAGGACATACTAAAAGAGGCACTTGCTTATTACCATTACATTAGCAATAAAATCAAAAAGCATCCAGCATGACCTCCCTACTTCCTGAGCTCCCATCTCTGTACCTGAAGATCAAACACTTTACCCACTTATCTGCCCAAATACAAAAGATGAAAATGAATAATGTCAAGGAAAAGTAGCCTTTTCCTTTGAAGGAGCTTTAATTATTTTCCCCACATGAGTAACAGAGCTGCATTTAAAATAATCTTGAAAATGAACAGATTTCAATTCCGTGTCCACTTAAAAACAAACTAGCAAAAGTGAATTGTCTGGATAGTATTAAATGAGTTTCAAGTTTTAGCACATTCTTTAAAACCTAATGCTGAGCACATTATTCTAAAGTATAGAAAAAAAGCAGATCTCAACACAGATGAAAACTAGACAGAGATGACAGAGATGGACAAATCTTTTTTTTTTTTTTTTTTTTTTTTCTTGTTGTACCTATTTTCGATATTCTGAAAGTTATTCTCTCACTGATCACTTGGGTAACTGGTCTATGAAAGCTGAAAATAACTGCAAACCCTGCAACACAAAGCTTAACAAGACCCCATGAATTATCTGGATCCAAGTCATGACGTGCTGAAAGGCCCTCTCCATGCAAGGAACACAACCCATTCTAAAAACCTCTCTCCAATCTGGCTTCCATATTAACAGAGATTAAAAGGCATGTTTAATCCTGGATTAAACAACCCCTCATCAGGAATACATTATCAGCGTCCAGATAAAACCGTGTATCTGGAGGGTGCAGTGCTTTGCCCTATCCAGAGCACCTAATTCTGGTTGTGCAACGTGCATGCAGCTGCATGGCTTGGTTGCCATCAGCTCAGGGATTTCTTGACCAGTATAGACAGCAGCACAAGTTCTGGTGGCATAATATACTCAAGACCTCTAAACAAAAACCATTTTCTATTGTGATTTCCAAAATTGTTCTTCATAAAGCATTTCCATTTAAGAGGTCAGTTTTTCCTGAGACTCATCTTTAGTCCTTTTGTTTTATAAACAATAAATTTACAACGTATTTCCACAGATTAAAAGTGCTACAAAAAATTTAAAATGATTTAGAAAGATTTAAAAGAGACATTTTAGTTTTTGGAGATTTCTTTTAAGATTATGAGGAAATAACCACAGGGTCTACTACTTTGTCCATCTATTGTTTTCAGTATGACTGACAGTCTGAGGTAAAGAAACATGTATTTATATTTCCTATAGCATACACCAAGCAGTACAGCTATCAAGGACAAGATGTTTTCTCCACTTGGATTCTTTCAGTGTAAACTGAAGTGCTGTGAGGCCCCAAATCATTCACATGCAGTACTGCTGCCTAACACTAGAACTCTTCACTTTCTCCTGCAGCTAAAAATAACAGTGCAATTCACTGTTGCCTCCTTTGCCCACAATTTTCAAGGTTAGCTCTGCAAAAGAGAAAAACAACTTAGCAGCAAATGAAAAAGTTTGGATTCCTTTTTCATTATTTTTCTTTATTTTTCTGTGTGAAGTGATGAGAAAGACACATTTTTACATTTGCTATTTAACATTTCCAGCCTTGTTCAGCACTGATAGAGTAACACGCTGTATTCACAGCGCACCAAAAGGAGAAGAAAAGGAGAAAACAAACCTCTTGTTACGAAGTGCCACAGGATTAGCACTTCATCTAAGTAGCTTCCTAAGGAAAACATAAATCACGGCTACGTTCAATAGCCAACAGTCATCCTCTGTCCTGGAGGGAAAGCAAAGCAAAACAACCCTCCCTGCAGCCACCTTGTTTAAGAAGGGACGCAACTGCTCCAGGTAGTTCAATAGCAGGAGAATTGCAAAAGGTTTATCAGCAAACTTGAAGTACTGAAAAGGTTTTCAGCTTCACCTTGAAACTAGGAGTACATTCAAAGATGTGAACTTTGCAAGGTGCTCTGCTTCCATTTCCTCACTCCTGGCAAAGAAAATGGGTAGGAATGGGGAGAAGGGAAAAAAAAAGCACTGAAAGTTTTTAGCCAGGCTCTAGTAATTAGCAGGATCAAGGTTTTTCTGCAGGCTTTTTAAGGAAAACCATGAAAAATTAGTTCTCATGCTCACTGCAAGTCCTGCAGGTCTTGAAACAGAAGTAGCTATGCCAGAGCCAAGCCAGCTCAACTAATTTTAAAATCTAGCAGGGAAATGTCTTTGGAGAATTAAATTCCTAGTAGGAAATTGCATCAATCTGATCCTTTGCATCACTAAGCCATTGCTCCCGACCTCCTGATTTCTATCAGGCTATTTTGCAAACAAAATTCTAGCTGCTCCTAGATAAGCCTGTTCAACTGCACGATATCTACCAGTAGCTCACAGAAGACTTAGGAAGAATGAAAGTAATAAAAGCCAATGAGTTCTTATGATGGTCATGAACCAAACTCATCCTTAGAAATTACTAGTGAAGAGTCTTCACCAAATTCCCGGCACATGTGAGCCTGCTGACCAAGTTATAGAGCACCTTGGAAACAGAGGCACAGAGAGAGCTCACAGCTGAAACATTTCTGCAGTAGGCCAGAACAGGAACCATGGCATTCCTTTTTGTTCACCATCCAGAGGAAGAATATCCCATTTAGCTAAACAAGATGCACAATATCCCATTAAGATGACTTTCTAAAATTAAAAGTAAATTAATGGGAAACAGAAGGTATTTTGATTTAAGTTTCTTTTGTACAGCATTAACTGTTCCCATATGTTCCCAATCAGCTGGCAATGGTGATTTTTAGTTTATTTATAAAAACTCAGAGGTAGATAGTATAATACAGCTTTCAATAAAATAATGTTCCATACACTGATGACCCCTTCAACATTCATCTGTTTTTTGCCTCAGCTGTGAAGCTCACAGAGGCTACTTGTTATCTCCAGGATTACCTTTGCAGAGTAAACGGAATAGTCCAAACCCTGAGGCAAAGTCCTGAGCTACGGTGCCAAAGTCTGCACAGAGTTAATCTGGGCAATTGCCACTCTGCTCTGAGCAGCTGGTCGAGCTGCAAAGCTGTACTGGGATTCACATGTGCCTACAGACACGTCTGCTCCGTCTCCTGCCCCAGTGCTACCAGCCAAATGCTGGTCGATCTGGAGGTCTCCAGTGTTGAAGTCCCCGGAAACCTACCACAGTGCTTCATTATTATCAACACTAGAAAGTCTTTCCTTACACCTACCTGTGCATCTCTGTCACGATTTACACGAGCCACTTGTCCTACTTGCCACAGTTACATAGAACAGGTTACTCCCTTTCTCTTCACAGCTGTGTTCTATTTGAACAATATCAGGTTTAGTCTTCTTTTGGGCTAATCAGCACCTGTTCTATTTGTCCTTAGAAGTCCTGTTTTCTACAGCTCTTGTTTCTCCCTAGAATTTCTTTCACGGTGCCTAAACCCAGAGTAATCCAGCTAGCACATCACTAGCATGAGCAGGCTGAGAGGACACCTCTGTGCACCTCCCTTTGCATACCCACACAGGACTGCAGCCTCTTTCCATTTGAACAGTACTATTAACTACTAACAAGTTAGTATTAATAGTAATACTATTAAGTACTAACAAGTTACTATGTTCTATTTTCTCAGTATGTTTTTCAACTAATTTTTTTTTTTTTTTTTTTTTTTTTTTTTAGCATTTTTACCTCTTCTGTAAAACCTATTTAAGCCTATTTTGGTTTAAAACAGTAATTACTGAAGTCAAGATATGCCATTTTTATTTTATACATTCATGACATGGAAACCTAGCAACAGATTTACTGTCTAAAAATCACTACAGATTGTTCTTACATTCTTATGCTGTATTTTGGTCAGCTTTCTTCAATACAGAGCACCACCACACTGTCTAGTAGTATTTCTGTTCCAAATACAAATCTGGAGTACATTTTAGGACAAGAAACTCTTACACCCTATGTAAGGAGGATTTTGCTGAAGCACTGGGGGACATCACAGTGACACAGAGCAGAAGATACACCTGCTCACATGGACCCCTAGTGGCATCTGGTGATGGAAACTATTATACTTCCACAGTAGTAGGGTGGGCGGATATAATCCAAGCGTACTTCCCTGCGTAAAAGAACCCGTGGATGGAACCAGCACGCAGCACAGACCCTGCAGACAGGCTCTAAGGGTTGGGAAAGGTAACTTCTCCTCTCCCCATCCCATGACTAAAAGCTGCAGCTCTTGCCATTTACACCTACCATCTACACACTCTGGGCTGTACATGCAGGGTGGCAACTTCACTGCTATACATTGAGCACGGCAGCATCAAACCCAGTAGGAGTTCCCTGGTGTATAGGAAGCTGGTGGATTCACTCTCTGAATAACCATTCCAGGCCACACAAAAAACCTGGCTAGCTCACCATGTTGTCTGTAACAGTTGGCTGGGATGGATGTTAAAAAAAAGAATACGAGCAGGTCAAGAAGAGGGAGATCCTTCCCATGAATACAGCCTCCTAGCTCCCAACAACATACATTTTCGGAATTTCTGGAGCCAGGAGCACATTTCCATTTCATGTGATCTCATCATCCTGTGTGGCCTTGACAACAGAGCTCTCACCTTCATCACTGCAGAGAAATGCTGGAACAAAGCTTGGGAGCCAGGATCTCATTTTGGTTCTTCTCAAATACTGCCCACGTGGTACCAGCAAGCTTCCCCCACATGTACAGCAAGGCTAACGTGCTTTGCCGGTCTTTCAAGTGGTAGAAAGACCAGTAAAAATAATTTGGCTTTGGCACACAAGGCAAAGGTTTGTTCTGTACAGGATGGTAGTACTGCTGATACCATGGATGAACTGGAGGATGTGGCAGGCTGGAAGAGGAGTCATCTGAATCTAATATTTTATTCAGATCTGCAAGCCTGACAGCTCTCACCACTTGCCAGCTGGTGACAGGTACATTTTTAAAAAAATCTTTTTTTGACATCCTCGCTTCTCTAACAAAGGAGCTATTTAAAAATTCAACATGCTCCCTTGGAAAGCTTTAAATAGTTTCAGAATGTAACTGGCATTATGCTGTAACCCAGTATTAAATACTTTTGGGGAGGAACTGTTTAAATCATTGAGGAAAACCTACATTTAACTGTTCAAAGGGAAAGGACATGCTGCTTTCTGTGGGAGGCAAGGAGCTGTCAGGCACAAGGACCTGCCAACCACTCGTTTTCCTGGTTCTGGACATGCAAACAGAGAAGGTCCCTATCTCAGTCAGAAACGAAGAAATAGTTATCTTGACTGCACCCAGTTCTGCTTTAAACAACCTGGAGACAACTCGTCCTAATCATCCAGGCAGTATCATGCTGTCTGTACTCTGCAGCTGCCAAAAGTTTGGAGAGTTTTGAGCTCTGAAACCTCTGCTCTCCGAACTCTTCCATGACCAGAAAATATGAAGTGAGAACAGAAGAGGAAGGGTTAGGTACAGAACAGGGTTTCAGTTCTACATTTTTGTCAAGAGTAAAAATTACTTTCCTTTACGGATCATCAAAAATCTGTCAATCTTCTGTAATATTTTAAAGTAAAAGCAAATCAAAAAAAGTAACTTCTGCAGATTTTTACTCATACTGAATAAATGCCCTATTCACTGCAGCAAGAAATTTAGCACCCTGTTCGGCCTCCACTTCCAGCATTTTGCATCCAGAGGTCACAGCATGACTTCAAGCATTGCTCAGCTCTGTAAATACTGCCTAGAGGACATATAGGGGCTTCCTGCACTTTACATCTGTTATTTTCTAGCAGGAATCATTACTCACGTCCTCAATATGAACATTAATGCCACTATGAGATGTAGCAGAAATCAGCTAACAACTAACTGTTTTCCAAAGTCAGATGCCAGTATGCAGTCCATGGAAAGCCACACTGGTAACAGATTCTGGTCGAAGTTATTTCCTTTTGTTTTCTTCTAAAGCATTTATTTACCCAACAGGATTGCTGACTGCTGTGGAGAGACACTTTGTAGGTGAAAGATACAGGCCAGGCAATGAGGCAACTGAGTGCCCGCTCATGGCTATTTAACAAAATCCCCCATAATCATTAATATGAATGGTGATAAAAGTAAGAGAAATTAAAATGATTTCTTGATAATGAAATCCTGCTTTTTCTCCTCCAAAAGACAGGCTTATAAAAAGGGGCAGTTAAAAGAAGTTGACACTGTTCTTCCTTAAAGGAAGTGAAAGATGTGTCACAGGTTGGGAATTCCTTACCAGAGGCATCTCCAAATCCCTCTGGCTCTGTTGAATAAAAATGTTACCCGAAATAAGTCACAGTGGGGGCCTAGAGAATGGGGGAGGGAAACTCAACATTTGAACACATTCTAAAAGAAACTGATAGAGATGAATATTTTCCACCTCTCAAAAGGATAAAGAGATCAAATAACAAAGTGTAAGCATCCTTTAAATAATAGATCACTTACCAGATCTATATTTTGCATTATGTCCTGGAAGGAAGGGTGAGTTCGAAATTGCTCGAACAGATCCCGCTTGTAAAGCAGTGCATACACCAAGTTTGGGTTGTGATGAAGGGAATTGGTCAGGCAGGAGTTGATAATCTCTAACATCATTCGGATCACCTCCTCAATCACATTCAGGTCTTGTGCCTTTAAGAAAGGAATAAAGGGTTAGTGTGCCCTTTTCCATTGTAAAATGTATTAGGTAATAAAGACAGTGCATAGGCAATTATTACTAATGGAGCTATTAGCTGGTTTATGTCTCTTTGGTGAACTAATCTGGCATGCCTGAATATCTGGAAAGAGATCTGTTTTCTCCTGTAATAACCAAAATCTTAACTGAATGCATTACACCCTAGTATTCAGCCTCATAGCTTGATTTTCTCAACAGGAACCATCATCTCATCCCAAAGAGCAAGTATTGCAACCAAATTTATTATGGGTTAAAAGAACATAGTCTTTTCAATACTTCCTCTTCTAGGTAAAAGCAGTTCAACATCAATTTAGTTTCATACTTTTTACTTTTGGTCCTCTGTCGGGGGAGGTAGGGGACAGGGAATAGGGAGAAGAAGAGAGGTGGAAACAGGAAGAAAAATCAGAAAAATAAAAAGTGGCTGTCAAAAAGGGAAGCAGCAGTGACTAGGGAGGAAAACTGACTGCATCAAAACACATGGTACCTTGAATGTTTGCCACTGTTCTGATCTCCAGACTTTGTCCCTTTTTTTTTAAAAAAAAAATAAAAATCAGCATTTAAGAACACTTGACAATAAATGAAAAAAGAAATCTCCTTTTGTAGTGCACTAAGCCATAACGCTGAAGATAAACTTGTAGAGCTTTTCATCTTGTCAATGCCTCTGACACGTCATTCTGGATGACTACTAAACTCAAACTCTCCAAGCTGAACAACCTGCCACCAGGTACAAGCTCGTACGCATGTTGGCACTGTCTAACCACAGGCAGCCTGCTGGGTTTCTCTCCTCGGGCTGCACATCAGGATATGCCTGATGAGGTTGTTCAGGCTGGAGAGCTGCCTTCCCCTGGGACAGGGGAAAAAGGCAAATCTACTTTGTTCCTATCAGTAGGTCTCCCCACCACATCAAACGTCAGACTTTACAGGCCTGGCAAGAATGTGAATCATGTCAAACCGGCTTGGGCTTTTCTGCTGGGTACGAACACTGAAACCACTGGCACTTACTTTTGCTGATTACCTGCAAAGTAGTCATATTCTGAGTTATCATAAGGCACTTAAATACTTCATAATGAGGCTGTACTTGCAACAGCATTTTGTTGGACTGTCATTCAATCTGTACCCAGCTGAGTTATTTTCTATTATAGGGTAGTGTTGTAGGAATCATCACTTGTCAGATAAATGCCACTGCTCTTACCAAGGCAGAAGAGACTACAGGAACTTGTCACTATCCTGGTTACACTCATATAAAGAGCAAAAATCTTTGCTACCACTTTGCTCTGGCTACTTTCAATTCAAAGCAAAGATATACAGTGACAGTTTCTTCCTGCAAGCATAGATAGGGCAGAAGGCTGCATCATTCCCTTAACCCCCTCCTCCAGCTATTCTACTGCACTGAGAACTGCAGAGAAGGGGATGCCTGCTCTCATACTGCTGCTGAAACAAAACAGCACTGCAGTCCAGTTATCCACACAGCTTGTCTTCTGCATGTACAAAGGAAATTTGTGATGACATTTTTTTTTGATTTATTGAAGAAACAGTATTTGGTGTGCATTCCAAATAAATTTTGTTCTTTAACAAGGATGTCTGGCTGACTGGGGAGGTCACAGATTCCTTTCTGAACATGAGGATCTCCTCTTTTTTTAATGACTTTGCCTCAACCACCGTAGCTAACAATGTTAGCAAAACCCCTTACAAATCTGATCACTGCAGCTACTTAACCTGTCAATGGGGTCATATTCTTTGACAGAAACAATCCTTACATTCAAAATGCAGGTGGTTCCTCTCTGGTTTTCTAGTTAGAATGCTCTGAAATAGCATCCCAGTTAGATGCTCTGAAATGCATATAATTAAGAATACTGGACAAAAACTGAAATAATTGCTTCAGCTGGAATCTGAAAAAAACATCTAGACCTGGTTAACTCATCAGTCAAGTAACACTTGCCTATCAACTTGGACTTATTTCAGAATATGCTGTATTATGGTGGCATTTTAAACAGCTCTGAGCATTAGGTTAATACACTTCTCAATGTAGCAGGGTGATCTAGTGGCTGAAATGCTATCCTAAGCCAGAGAGGACATAACTTGTGCAGACCTCCTCTGTGATCATGCATAAATCCTACATCCCTTTGTGCCTGCATTCCTTGCCTACAAATGGGAGTACGGGTACCTCCCAAAATCCCCATGTTGGCATCTGCATGCATATGTTAAAGAGCAAGGTGTTCTGCCACTATTGTACAGGCACTCCACAAGCATTTGAAACCAGACATTAAACTTAAAAGAATGCTTCAATTTCTTTAAGACTTTATCTTGGTACCTGTCAGGCAACTCAGAAAGTTGTAAGCAACTGTTGAGCTGTCCATCTGGTCTAAGAATACATTACGTGAGGAATGGGATTTGCTAAGAGCATCTCTCCTTTCTAAAGCCACCCAGAAACATCAGGACTCGGAATCAAGTGAGATCTCTTCAGCTACCAGAAAGAGAACAATCCACTCAACTGCTTTTCAAAAACTGAATGCTGTTAAATAAAATGTGTTCATCTTTAAACAGGGGAATACAGGTAGTTTAAGCAGAAGTTGCTGTTAACTGTATTATCATCTACAAACATGTTATTTCATGAAAAGGCAGACTGCTACTGGTGAGCTTCAAATAATTAGAAGTTACCGTAGTTATTGCTTATTAATAGTATTTAAAGTTTTTAAAAGCTGATGGTAAGAACCAACAGTCTGTTTTTGAGCTACTATGTTAGAGGTGAAAAATCTGGGACCCAAATGCAGTTACAATGAAAATTTTTGCCTGTAACTCGCTGTACCAAAAGCAATCATGTATAAGAAGAATGAACTCCATAAAAAAAAGAGACGTGGGACTGAATCCTAGTATCACTTATCTGGAGAGCTGTACGCTCCTATAATTAGCGATTAAAACATTTGTAAAGGCTTAGAAGTTTTCAAAACAGGAAAAAACAAGCAGAAAGCCAAGGACAGCATTTGGATGAGACAATGGAGAAATGCTGTAAGAGCTGATAAAATGTTGTGTGCTTCTGTTGCTCTATATCAACAGTATCAAGCCACAGCACCTCTGCATCTCGACATGGCGTCAAGAAAGATATAAATAAGGTTACAAAAACATTTCGCAGCTGAAGAGAAAAAGTTTATCATGCTGCAGATTAACTTCCAGACCAGCTGAACCCAGCTGAAATGCAGAACACGTATCCATTTCAAAACATCATCCATAACATCCTTGTGAGAATACTGTTTTGGACTGGATGGGCTGCTATATGAAAAGAAAAGCCAAGCATTGATTTGGGGGGACAGGTAGACAGGATTCATCTATTGAACAGCATGTTTAAGTGAGAGAGTAGTTAAAAGTAATGTCATTTTCCTATTGCTTGTAATTGACAAATTCAAAATGCCATTTACGCTTAAAATAATTATAGCATTCTTTTACAGAACAGTTCTTGTGATAATGCCTCTTTCAATAATCATGAGTACCAGTCTTCCCTGCGTTTCTATGTTCATAGAAATAATTATATTAATCATTAAAAGAAATGTCAAAGGTAAAGGCTTGGTAGCAACTTTTTGAGATGGAAACCTAGCCAAAAAGGGGAAGGGAATATAGGCACAGCACTAACATTGCTATAGGTAATCCTAGGTAACTTTCGCATGTTTCTTCCTCAGGATAGGAATTAAATGTGGTAACTTTTTGCAAATATTTCAATTTTCCAACAGAAACAGCTAGGCAAGAGGCCAGAAGCCTGGTCACGTTCTGGTTGCACAAGGAACAAACCAGGCAACAACAGATACAAAAGGGCCAGGTACAGCTCTGGGTAATCTGCGCCTCTCTTGTTAAAAGGAACAAACAAGTGATAATGCCAGAGAAAAGAAAATGGAAACAAGCTGAGAGTGTGAGGAAAACATGACCAGTGCAGAAATGAGAACATTTTCTGCAGAAAAAGAACCCGAGTTTGAGAAATACTATAAAGAAACACAAATTCGATGTGCAAAGCCAAGGCAACCTGGAGCTGGATGTTAAAGTTTCTGACCATCCTGAAATACCATTGCTGGGCAAAGACTTCCATAGAATTTAATGCTTACTTACTGCTAAAAGATTTTGGAGTGCAAAAACAGTTCAAAGCTACGCGGTTTGTGCAACATGGTATAGATATAAAGCTGCACAAATACAAACCCCCAAGCAGATGTTAGGTTCCTTACAGGCACGTTCACCCCCAAGAAGATAAAGCACCTAAATCACTCTATCAAGGATGCAAGAGCTTGGTGTCACCAAAAACCTGCTTTGGTCATCACAGAATCACAGAATTGTAGGGGTTGAAGGGACCTCCAGAGATCATTGGGTCCAACCCCCATGGACAGGTTATGGTAACTGTCTTTCAGTTTTCACATGTGAACATTCCCAGTGCTTATCCTTTTCAATTAATTTGTCATTAAATTAATTTTAACACTTATAATAATGGATAAATGGTTAAAAGCTCTGTTATGAATAAATGCAAATCTCCAGCCTCTAAATGTTCGTAATTCTTAGGTGAATAAAGTAGGCCTCTCCACGTATCACCCAGGTTAGCTTTCCTTAACCATCCCTCATAACTTACACTATGTAACTTACAGTTACTACACTACAGTCTTTAAAAAAAAAAAAAAAAAAAAAAAGGAAAAGGCAAAACTATTCTGCTTTGTTTTCTTTCCTTCTATGCTATTTTATATGGAAAGTAACAGTGATTTGAGAATCAGAATTTCAGTCATTTGTGACATTAGGAAGGGACCTATATATGCAAGGCTGGATGTGAGGCTGTCTTTCAGGATGAAGTAAGCTTTGTATTAAGTTTCAGAGAAAGAAACGCTTTTTAAGATTTCTGGTAGCCTGGGGAAGCCATTTTCTCCACACTTTCAGCCTGTGAATTCAGCAGCCAGATTTTCACTTCAGCCAGCCTTCAGCTGCCACACCAGACGTGCCATCACAACAGAACTGATCCAAGCATTGCTGTCCCTGCTAGAGCCCCGAGCCGCTCCTCAGCCCTTTGCTTGAGCCTAGGTCTCCTTTTCCCTGGGTGCAGGCTGTAAGCCGAGTGCCACCCTGGTGCTGGGTGGTACCCTGTGTATTTCATAGCAGGGATGCAAGCTGGGTGTTGATACATTTCACAGTGATATTCCGCATTTTGGACCATTTCCCCAGAAAGACAGCAAAGCTCTGGTGCAATCCAGTGAGGAAGCAGTCGCGGTACGGCAGGTCACTGCGCGCTGCTGGCCCTGTCACCAGCAGGGCCGGGGCTCGCAGCCTGCTGGACACCCCCTGCCAGCTTCAGGGTGCAGCCGTTCACACCTGAGCTGGATAATGGTTCAACTGGCAACTGCAAGCTCACTGGAGCGACAGTTAGCTGAATGCAAGGAAATATTTCAGTCTTATTCAGGATTGAGAACAAAATAATGACAACTTGCTTTAGGCTAGAAAAGCACTAGCGTGCAAACTTTAACCTCATTTCGTGTCCACGTGTATTACAGTGCGATTAGGTATTTATTTATTACAAGCTAGGATTCACTTAAATGCAACTTTTTTTTTTTCCCCTTTTCCCTTGTATATATAGTAACAGGCAATCCAATGCAAAAAATAACAGTAAAACTAAGTCTACTTTGCAACTTATTTTTTTTTAAATCAGAGATCTAACAGCGTCATTAATTTTGCGGCGAGACCCCTGTGAACGACGCTAGGCGCTACACAATATGCACACGGATGCAGGGCGCCACCATCTACTGAGAAGCCCCACTGACAGCGCACTGACAGCGCACTCAGATTGCATCGCAGCGATTTTGCAGCCACCCGATACGTTCAGATAAATAACTGCTATAGGTTTCCGCCTGTCGAAATAGCACAACAGCAATGCTATCAAAAAGGCAGTTACACAGCTAACGCAATCTGAGGAGGAAGAAAGTTATCTGCCTAAGAAAACAGCACTCTAGCAGAGATGGGTAATGCAATATGCTAGACCTGCACAATGTAAATAGGGTAAAAAAAACACGCACACACGAAGGAAAAAAGGAAAGGCACGTCATATTGAAGTCTTAATCCAAGGAAACCTGATGAAATAAAGTGGAAATGTCACCTACAATAGCAAAGAAACAGACGATGGAAACACAGGCTGACAAAAAGCCTGCACAAACACAATCCTGTTAGTGGTTACGACAATGAATGGCTTTTCACGAGTCGTATCTTTCTGCCAGGAATGGGACACCTTGACACCTGAATTCTCAGAAGTGCGAGTTTCTTTATGATGAAGCTCAATGACTTTAAGCTCACAACTGCCTGCAGGCCCCTCGCTGGCTGAGCGAGCAGCGCACACAGTATGCAAAAGCTGCAAAAAGGCTGCTTAAAGGAGCTTTGGCTTGGGAATGACAGTCGCGATGCTTCAACAGTCTCCTTCCTAGCAAAACTCCAGAATTTGAAGCAGCGGAACTCACTCTGACTTCACACGTTCCCAGCTAGCTCTGACTGCCCCCTCAAGGTCATCTGCTCCCTTTGCCTCTGTGCGAGCCCGATCCCTGTCCCTCAGCCCAGCGCTGGAGGAAGAGCCAGAGGAATGCACAGCAAGCTCTGGGGACGATGCTCCGCTTACCAGGCACGGCTGTGTCACATTTGCGTTGCTGCAATTTATCCGGTGGGGACCACCCGCCCCGAGCTCTGGGGCTGAATGCTACCATATGGGTGAGAGGATACGGAGAGAAAAGGTGAGGATGAAGGTTGCTCAGGCAGCCTTATAAAGAATGGCCTTTCTTCACTTCCGAGCCTCACTGTAATTCTTCACATGGTTTTTTTTAAATTAATTTAACCCCCCCCCCCCCCCAAATAAAATTAGAAAACACAAAAGCTTGCAATTGTAATCAGCTTCTACCTTCGAGATGTGAGTATGACTTTAAAGCCAACTTTGTCTACAATGGAAAAACAAGGATAGACAGACTGCTGAACACCTGTCAAAAAGACAAAGGATACCAAATTAACCTCAGACAGACATTTTGCCATTCATTTTTTTCCACCAGGGACAATCAAGGAGGAAAAATTTGGTAAGTTGTCCCTGATCCATCAGCTGTGTCCACAGGAAAGTCTAGATGAATGGACAGCTTCAGTTCATTTTCCATCAGATTATTTCCAGCTAGCCTTATAGATGCTAAGGAGTACTTCAAGCGTTTATGTTTCTGGATATTCAGAAGCTAATGCAGCTATTATAAACTCCAGTGTGATGTACTCTTTTGTGTGGAATAGACAAGTTAGCACTCCAGGGAATTTCACCTTGATAACGTAATTTAACAGCACCCACAATTATAATGATATAAACTTCCCTTTCCTCTTTACAGGGGAATTTCTACAGCTAAATAGTTTCAAATCATTTACTTTATTTTTAGTTACTTTAAGAGAAGCATATGTATCTTGTTTGTATTAGCTCTGGGGAGCTTCCAAGAGAGCTGTCTGAATTTCCTGCGTTTTCAGCAGAAAATAAAACCTTCAACAACATAAACTTGCTTTGCCAAAGGAGTGGAAGCGTGGAGAGAATGAAGTGCATAAGAAAGCTGGTCTTACATTCATTGTACGAATGAATTCAAAGCCGATCGTTAAGCGACAGAAATCTTACCTTTGTCTATCTATTTTTGTATGTCAAACCCAGATAACTTTTGGCCATAATGTTAACTTGTGGGAGAGTAGATATTAAGTGAAAAAAAATGCAGGGCTTATATGGAATAGAACCTTAAAAATGAACCCAGCCAATTCTGATTACTGCTTAAAACTGGAAGTAGGGCTTAAAACTGGGAGCAAAGTTTGTTGCCGGACTCTTCACTAAATAAGCTTACCATCCTGACACTCACTATCATAGCTTTCCTGAATAACTGAACGAGGAGTGGATTTGCAGCACTCTTCCCATTTTGTCAAGCCAGCCCCTGTGCAACCTGCTAACGCAATGTTTCCCAAATAGATGCTTTCACCCCATATCAATGCAAAACACCAGGACAGCCTGCAACGAGTTTACGCCGGAAGAAATGCTGTGGTGGTGCATCCCATGCCAGCTACAACAGCCAGCGAGCAGCCTGCTTCAAGGAAAAACAGGGAGAAGGACACCTGCCAAGGTACAAAGTCCAACCACATCAGTACTTTGAAAATTCGTTTGCCGCAGGGTTTGACTTCAATACCCACGGAGAAAGACCATAGAAATTTGTTTCTGAGGACATGCATATATCCGAGCGACAATGCAACTTCATGGTACTGTGTTTATTATCTGGGCAGCCTATAGCTATGCCGTAACTCATCTCCTGGACACTTCTTCACCTTCACCTCTGCTTCATTCCAGGCACTTGCTGTCTTTCAAATTCCAGTCCAAAAACACTTTATGATGAACTACTTTAACTTATCAGGTTCCCAAATCGATTAGAAGTTTCTGCGAGACGCTAGCCTAAAATCCCTTAGCGTTTCAGTGGTTCTTGGTGATGCTTCACACGCTCATGCACTGTGCACGTGCTCCCTGCTCTCCGAGGATTTTACAGTTGGGAAGTCTGTTTGTTTTAATCCTCATACTGCGTGTCACTGCATGAAACTAGCAGTGGCATGGGAAGTTATTCTGATGAAACTGTTTGCCAGCTAACTGCCTCACTGAACGAAGGGTGAAGCACATTCACTGCCTTTATTGAGAGCATCTCTTCTGGCAGCACGGCAAAGCTTCAGGAGGAGGGACAGCTGGTGACACCACGCGCCAAACCCACCGTCTGGTTATTAGGGAGATGTGATCCACAGCTCTCAAGTCCTAGGGGAATGCAACGACTACTAAGCTGTTCTGTAGCTGGGGGCTTCTCCACTTTAAAAGGAAAGAAGAAGGAGCCATTTAGACCCAAAGGGATGACGAGGCACACGAGTGCAGGAGAAAGTCAGGCTTTGGCATTTGTGTTAGACCAGGATTCAGTATCACAACTGCAGGAGGTGTTTTATTCCAGAGGATGGGACTATGGACAGTCCTCCCAGCTTTGGCATTTCATCCCAACGACAATGTTCTTACTAAAAAAAAATGTTAAAACTGTGCATCTGTATTGCTCTCAAATCATGCTTGAAATAATAACAAAGTTTTCTTGCTATTGAAAGGAAACATACTCCGTACACCTTCTGTTTCTCCTTGAAACTAAGCAGTATTCCCTAGAGGTATGTGAAGATTTTGTTGAGTTTGACTGGTAGAACAGGAGAGGACACGTTCCACATGAAACCCTACCTCCACCATACAAAGGTAAGTAGATCATCATGATAGAGGTTTTAATTAACAGAGCCTGTCTATCTTGAGTAGAGTTCGCGGACTTGAAAGATGTCACTCCAATGAGAAAAGTTTCCGATTCTGGCACTCCACGTACAGCTTAGCTATAAAGTGTCACCAGCAAAACTGTTAGGAGGGGTTATGCAATGATCACTGCTACGTGAACTGGAACTCCGACACTTCCTAATTTGTTTTTAATTGCGTGGCAGGCCTTATATAATACTCACATAAAGTCTCACATTTTGGCATTTAATACGTAAGCGCTGCTTAATGAAATCTCTAGACCTGAAAGCTTGTTCCATAAGAATGATTTCTGACAAATGTCTTTGAAGCAAGTGATCCTCCGGAAAGGAACACACTTAACATTTTTTGCATCTTTACCTTCCGTGATATTCAGCCAGGTATAGAAGCCCTTATTTCAATCACCAAGAAGAATGACATGGAAAAATACTACATCTTGCAAAAAAAGACGGCAGACAGATCAATGTGCAACTTAATCCAAACAGTTTTCTTCACACTTTTCCTTCACACCTCCCAGGCTCTCCTCTGTCCAGGACTCCACAGTTACAGGAATGTAACTGATCCGCTATTTTCTTGTAGCCTCTTCATTTATGCATCATCTCTGGCTGTATTATCAACAGTTTTCCTGTTATTCTATTTGGCAGTGACAACTATGGCATTCATTGCAAAACGCACACACATCTAAGAGCGTGTTTCTAATGAAACAACTTCTGTTATTCAAAAAAATCACTCACTGCTACAGACCTATCTTTAATGTCTAAGCAATTTTAATTGAGAAAGTATAAAAACTGAACAAATATCAACCCCTCACTTAAGCTGTCCCTGAGCATTCTTGACTCTACTTAAGAGAAGAAACATCATGAAACATCATGACTGAGACTGTGGAATCCAAGTCCTCAAAAATGAACGCGGACTGCATCAAGTTTCCCGAAGTTTTCCCAGATAGCACATGCTTGACGAGGGATTACAGGGCAAGATGCCCAAACTGGTGTAAATAGGAATATGCTGCTTTACAACCATCATTTTGCCCCGGAGCTGAAGCTAAATCATGAGCAGTGCTTTTATGTCTTCTGATGTATTAGGATATAATAGCGTGGTTAGAAAAGTAATTCATATAAAAGTAATGAAAGAAAAGTAATTCATATACAGCTGTTTATGAAACTGCTTTACATGCATACTACGCTCATCCTAAATCTTTCAGTGTTATTAAATACTTCGAAAATTCAGGACGATAGATAAAGATGTAAGAAATCTATCCTATTAAGAGGAGAAGCCACACTGTTGGTCTTTGAAGTGGTTGGCAATCTAAAGAATCTAAAGGTAAGCTCTTTCCTAAGTTCTAACAGAGCATTTTTATGTTTTCCTCTTCTTGCCATCCCTTCAGAACTGGCCATGGCTTGTAACAGTACAATTTATTCAATGAAGTGTAAGATGGGTCTAAAAATCCTCTATATGTAAATTACAAGAACTGCTCTCAGAGATTAAATAAAATGCAAATAGGGAGGAGATGAGAAACAGCCTTTAGAGAGCTGGTAGTAGACAAAACAAATACATGGAGTGACTTTTGGATAAATGTTTTTACTATATTCCAACTTATTTTTAAAGTCCTTCCCCTGGATAAGGGTCCTGCATCAATTCTGATAAACACACAAGTTGATGAGTAGTGCCAAAACCCCCAGAAAATAATTCTAAGAGTCTGTGTACACAGCTACCCATTAAATAAATAAATAAAATTATCATCAACAGATGACTTTTTTTTCAAATGTTGAGGCAAAACACTCTTGCTAGAAATATGGAAAAAATGCATTATCCAACTAAAGAAAGTTTCCCGAAATATTTATGAAGACTTCTCTGTTCTAGGACGAAATTTAATTTTGTGCAGCCTGGTTCATTACACACAGCAGTGGCACACATAGGTAAGATGAGAGATAGCTGTGTTTGAAAGACAAAGAAGCACTTGTGTATGTTGTACATCTGTCCTGAAGTCAGTCAATTGTTCTATACCAAAGTCCTATAAGCTATCGCGATTGTTTACCTACAAATTAGGTAAAGTTTTCTAATGAACCCTAATGATCAGATAGAGCCCACTCCACCATGTGACAGCGAATCTTTGGTGAAAAAAAAATTAAATAAAGCTTTTTTCCCCAGGGAACGTGACAAGAGTCTTCCACGGTCCTGATACATCAAAAGCTTCACGTGGTAATGGGAAAATCTGCAATTATTTGTTCAGACCCCAATTTTTGTTTTTCTCTGCCTTGCATAAGCACCTAATTTTTTTCCAAGTGCTGTGAATAAGTTGCCAGTAAGCAATGTAAAACCTTGCCTTTAGGAACTGCAACAGACATTCCCCCTTTTCAGTTTATTTGGAGGGAAGATACGTAGTTGATACTTCCATTTCTGTTGCAAAGAAAAACTTAACTCTAACCTGCAGTGCTACAATCCATCTTCTATAGAATAGGAGGGTTGTTTTTTGTTATCCGTAAACCTTTTATTTAAGGTCAAGTATTTGGGTTAGTATGCACACACATGCTCAAGTGGAGCAGACTCTCTACATGCTGTACCACCTTTATATCAAGAAAAAACACAGCAGAACCCCGTATCTTTGAAGATGCCATATACTTCCGTGGCAGTCCACACATCACTCAGCTTTGGCTGAAGCCTAAATATGAACAAGAGCAGTTCTGGAAAAACCTTCACCACATTCCAGTAATGTATCTGAATGGCAATTAAAAAAGAAAATCTTACTCCTCTCAACTTTGTTTGAAAGTAGTACAGGCAATCACATCCATCTCCCAGCAGAGTATGGGATATGGATATAGCAGGCTTAAATAAAGGTAATCTATTAGAGCCTTTTCTCTTTATGAATGTTTTAAGATACTTCCCCGAAATGGTTTTATGTTTGTTATTTCACTGGCAGAAAAATGATGTAGAATGACTATATATTTTTTTTCCTTTTTAAAAACGTCTTTGCCCTTTAAAAAAGTTCGTTAGTTTTTACATAAATTAAGCGCACGTACAAAAAAAAAAAAAATACCACCTGTTGTTGCTTTAAAATTAAAGTTGCAGGGTTAAATCCTCCAAAGGCAGGTATCATGATAAAGACTGAAAACACAGGACTTCCCTTTGTCCAGTATCTGAGTAATTCTTCCTGTAATTAACCAATTCTGCAGAAAAAATCATGCTCACAAAATTAATTTTATATATGAGGTCTGTAAAAATGCTCCTCTTTCTCTTAGTTCCTAAACTACAAAGAAATGAGAAACTTCATGTGACTCACTGATTACATGAAAGAGAAGTTTATCTTTCCAATTATTTCTGTGAAAAGCATCAGGGTTACTTTACAATGACCAAAAACCAAACCAAAACAAAACAAAACCAGAGACTGTTCTAGATTTCAGTGGCTGTACCTTATTGACATCTGTTTTGACAGGTTTTTCACAAAGTTGGTTCACAGAGGATAAGAATCCTCCACTTCCAATAGGCACAAATGAAACTAAAATTCTCTGTTCTACATTTTTTTTTAATATTTCTTTCTTGGGGGGGGGTAATGAGGAAATCGGTTTTCAGCAAGCAGATTGTTCTGCTGCATGTGATGTTCTTTATGGGCAGCGGGAGAGGAACCAACCCAGGCAGGGTATTTTTGGTTTTGAATTTTTGCCTGTTTCAATGATTTTTCCTTCTCCAAACAATTTTTTTCCCCTCACTTGATACTAAGACCGTCTTTCCATCTTATCAACTCATTCCTTCTGAAGAATTCCACTTTCCTTCGGCCCATCATTTGGTCCCTGGGCCACCCACACTGCCAATTAACAGCAGTTAACTTGCACGACATTAAAGGGAATATTGCAGTACGCTGTCCAGGGGGACACTGCATCTCCAAGAAGATAAATTTTAAGTTGACGGGACCGTGGTTCTGTCACTTGGGACACAGCTGGAGGAAGTGTGGTTCTGTATATGTCAAAAAAGTCCCACTTTAAATGCCATATGCTTCAATTCAGGCAGACTTAAGTAGAAATTTGACAGATAAACAGTTTCATGCGTGGTTTCATCCATGGTCTGAATTGCACTATCGACGTCTTACTGTCTTTTACAAATAACTAATTTTTGACTTAAGTTCTCACATTTTCCTCCTCTGGCGGTATTTCACATTCCAGATCACAGATATCTGCAGTGAAGGAATCTGAAGAGGTCTGTTTTTTTTTTTTTTTTTTTTAAGATAGCTTTATAATTAACTTTAAAACAACAAAACAACATCATTCAATTAAAATACTCAAATAACTCAATGGTTAGCCTGTGTGTCCTGAATAAAACAAGAAGAAAAGTGGATGGAAATAGGAGGTGAACCATCAAAAAGTTCTAATGTTTTGCCAATATCTTGCACAGAAAAAAAAATATGTTGAGCATTTAGTACCAAACAGTCTGAAAGGGTTTGAACAGATTTCCTTCTGTGGCCATTTCCTTCACTTTATAAGGCTGCATGTTTAAAAAAAGAATGACTGAGATGTTTGTAACATATGGAAACATACTTCTGGTTTTTAAGCATTATGTTTTTCAATCAAAACCTTGCTTGAGGAACACTAAAAGTTTGTTTTACTACATTGTTGAAATACATCGAAGTTACAAAAATCAACTGTACTCTTTCCAAAAATGCTGTGCTTTGGAGAGCTACTGCACTGTTGGTTTTTTTTTTCCCTGTTTGTCTATGGATGCTTGACAAAGCCCAACCACACTGAACCATTGACTTCTCCTGAAAACCTCTGAACAAACCCACGCGTGTGAAGGACCGGGAGATGCACACACTACTGGTGGCTGAAGTTAGGCTTTTCCTGGAACTGATGAGGCCATCCACTGGCCTATTCCAAACACAGTTTGATTTACTTTTTGGCAGAAAACTGGCTGAAGACCATAACAACAAATAAAGATGCTTCTGAAGATTGGCTGTTACTTTCTTCATCCGAGCACTTCAAAATTCTTCATCAGTCTGAACTGAGAAAATGTTGTCTCACAAGGTAGTAATAAACAGTATTTACAGAAAGACTTGTGAAGTCTCTCTCCTACGGAAACATATTGTATCAACAGCTTATGCTGTGTCACAGTTCAGGCCCTTCTAAACTAGCAGAGAAGGGAAATAAGACAAAAGGTCTTGATGTTTGACCTTCCTCCCATGTGTGTAATGACTAAAACAACTGGCTTTTAGAAGACTGCTCGTATTCCTAATGTTGGACGTTCTTTCCACTTGTCAAATTCTGTTCTCTTGTCTCGTAGATCTGAAGAATGAACCATTTTTAATCGGATGATCGTAAGATGCTGCTGAAACCCTGACTATTCTAAAATCAATACAGATCATAGCCATTGATCCTTGGAAATTCTCAACACCCAGGAAAATAAGTGAAATAACACTTAATGCAGTCTGTGTATGCAACAGAAATACCAGACGAAACCTTCAAATGATACCAATGAGACTCCTGAATGACGAATGAAAAACATCTCTGTGAATCTGGAAATACCAATGTATTTGTCCAAAAGTCCTTCAACCACAAGCATATTATTAAAGACATGATCACACAAAGACGAACTGCAAAAAACACTCATCCTTTGTACTAATATTCTGAAGTTTAAACTGACTCAACTTCACTAATATTTTTAGCACAGGATTTTAAGATAGTTTGTTCTCTCTGTTTAAGGATAATTTATGCAGCCTTTCCTCAGGAAAGTCTCCTATTCATTTCCAGGGAAGAACTGACTAAGAAGTCAGACAGAACTGCAGAAATTTGCTATTACTAAATACGAGAGCTCGGTTTAGATTTGGGTTAGGTTGGTTATTTCAGTCTATTCTGAAAAGACTATTTTTTGATGGTGTAAAAATAGGGTTATTAGGTAAGAGAAATATTCTCTAAACTAAGATATACTTCATATGAAGGAGGGTTATGACTAATATTTAGAAAATGTATTTTTAGCCCTCTGGCTCAATAATGGACTGGAGACAGGCATACCCAAGAATAACCTGACATTGAAAAAGTCACTTCAGCTCATAAGCCATCAACTCAGATCAAAAAGAAGGTAATTTAGTACAAAGCAAAGTGATCTGCATACTAAATGCAGCTGAAATTCTTAGAATTCACATAGTGTATAAAAACATTATAATAGGATACTGGTTTACCATATACTACCTCAGTAAACAACAGCCTAAAAGGATTTTCTTGTATAATTGTATTTGAAAATTATTAAAATAGCCAAAGGATCCAAAAATTCACACAACATTGAAGTCACTCAGACTATTAACTATTGAACGGCTAATGCAATCTAAAAATCTTACCGAGTTACTTAGTGATATAAAACGGAGGCAAATATTTACAAAAATAGCTTTTAAGAGACCTAAGCAGTGTGCTTTTTGTGAAAAAGTTTGAGTTTTTAAAACATGTTACAAGAAAAGAAATTACCCTAGCTTTTCTTTTTCAATATTTGTCATATACGGACATATCTCAATTAGGAGTCTTAATTTAATTTGGTTAAAAAAAACTCCTGCCAATGGTATATTCAGTTCTACAGCTAAACAATTCATGCACATTTCAGATGTATGCAGCACTTACCGATAAGCAGTAGTTTTACAGACTACCAGCTAAACAATGTTAACTGCATCATACTAACTCTATTATGGCTGACCGGTTTATTTGGAAGTGGGTTTAATTTCATTTTTGCATCGTTACTGAAGTCATCAGATGATCCCAGGGAAGACTTCCTATTTCTTCACAATGGCACACATTTATTGGAAAACACTTATGCCTGGTGGCAGGGCTCTGCGTTAAACCACTCCTTTAGATAATTAAGAAAAAAAAAATAGAGCTGCAGCATATCCATGTAAGTAGAGAATGTACTGTAGGGACACCAAAACAACACAGTTCATGTTTACTGTTCAAATATTGTTCACACTGATGGTGTTTCCTACATGGTGGATAGGCAAAAACTTATTTGCACGTTATCCTTTGTCAAAATACGTCTGCATCACAAGACATCACAGCCTTAACTGAAATAACCAACCCTACCATGGAATAAAAAGCTTGGTTAGTACCCTGAAAGCAGCAGAACAGGATTTATATGACAATGTAATGGTAGACCAATATCACAGACAAAAAGATTTTAGTCTACGGGTGTTAACATTATGTATTTCTACAACATAATTTTGCTCTAGTTGTTTAGCAGAGCCATTACGACACTGCATATACTGAAAATAAGGCTTACTTCATCCTTTTGGATCAACGGTACTATCATCTTTCCTCCACTGTAATTTAACTAAATACAGAGAATGTGTAAGTTTTAGATTTGTTTCACTACATTTAAAAGACAGACAATACTGCAGTTCATAGACCATATTTTAACTACTTGTTAGTAACCCCAAATTTCTAGGATACCTTATTACTACAAGACAATTTCTTTCTAGGGAGTAAAATAGGAAATAGGGGAACCTTTTAACATCTACCCATGCATAGGAAGGTGACTAGTTCAGCACTCTGTTTGAGAAACTAAATGAATGACTATTTATGAAGTACTTGCAGCTTTGAATATAATCAACTGTAATAACAAGATACAAGTTACAGAAAAATTCTTTTTGTAGAAACCACTTTTGTAATACTGCTTTTTAATAACCCTCATAATGGCCGAATTAGAAGGACCCCAACTGAAGTCATTCATCCTACATAAAACAAACATTGCTTTTTCTTCTTAGCTTTGTTTTACAAGCTACATTATTTCCAGATGACGCTTGAGGGGCCTAAGAGTTTCAAGAATTAGATGCTTAAATAGACAGCTGCTTTCTATTTACCATATAAATCAAGGATAAATCAAAGAAGAATCTAAATATTGGACTTCATTTAGCCCATTATAGAGCACAAACTGAGCAGGAAAAGAAAAACGAAATTCAGAAATCTCATCACACAAAGGAAAAGTTTAATCCTCATTATTAGGATGAGAGAAAACCTAGCTGACATTCGCAGAATTCCAAGCCTCCATGTAACACTAGCTCTGCACAGCAGGTAGATTTAACTAGATTGGTAAGGAGCCAGGAAAAGAGTCAGCTCTGACTGGGAACTCTCACTGTAGCACCAGGCTTTGCTACTGCAGACTTCCATCGTACAATAAGCAGGGATTGAATTCTGGATCCCTGACATAAATTCAAAATTCTCCCTCTCTACCTCCCTCAACACAGTTAAGGAGAATCCCTCATTACCATGCAGCATACAGACTGTCCAAGTGCTCAAAAACCATACGCAATCCTATGAAATTCTTGAAAAGCAACAGTTTGGGCAGGTGGTAGCTCCAACGCCAGATCTGATGTGCTATTTTCTGATGGAAGTTAGCATGCCTCTAGGTTTCCTACTACATCTATTTGTATCATGATGTAACAGATGACATTAGGTTGTAATAAGATTACAAAGAAAAATCTCTGATATGTTTACCTATGTAATTTGTCTTCATTTGAATGGAAGGATGCAAAACACTCAATTCTTTTACTACACTTTTATTATTGGGTAAAAATCCTGGCAAATGTGCTTTCATTGAACGTAAGAAACCCATGAACAAACCTGAGTGGATTTTTCCCATTTCTTCAACACTGGAGATACTCGAGGACAAGGACAATTTGACAGAAGTGTAGTATTTCAAATTCAGTAATCATAACTATGAAAATAGAGCTCCCATCCTCCTCTCTTTCCTGCTCCTGAATTGCATCGTGTTGAGTACATTTTATCAGGGCTTTCTTCCGTAATGGACCAGGGAACTGCTCCAGGTCTTACTATTTTCTCTTTTAAAGTCCAGAAAACCTCAGCAACAACACTATAAAAGCCAACTGGGCCAGTTCCTTATTGTAGTTCAAAATAAAAATATAAAAATGTCTTTGCTGAATGAGATCTTGCTGCCACTTTTCTTTAGACAACTGACGATGCTTCAGAGTGAGCTAGAACACGAGTAATTTGGAAAAATTTGGAAAAAAAGCCATGCATAGAAATATACATTCTTTTCTCAAAATACAATAAACTTCTGCGGTTTTATTCTCCCCTAAAGTAATCTTTCTAACTGTTGTTCTTCTCCCCTCCTTCCCTACATCATAACAGTGGTAAAAGGGAAGAAATTCAGCAAATGATCTAAATCTCTGGACAGTGCTCACCCAGCAGTGCTCCATGAACTGCATTTCTCAGCTGTCTCCATCTTTAAGGGGATGGCTCTATGGAGAGTACCTTGGGTCCTTTCTTAGCTGCAGTACAGCTTGCAAGTAGTATGTAAAAAAAAGTCCCGAACTCGATGATCCTTGTGGGTCCCTTCCAACTTGGGATATTCTGTGAACTTATAAAACAGCCTTCAAGCACCAATATCTTCAAACACTAAATTCACACACGCACCAAAAAGTATCAGTACAGGCTGGGGGACGACCTGCTGGAGAGGAGCTCTGAGGAGAAGGCCCTGGGGGTCCTGGTAGACGACAGGTTGACCATGAGCCAGCAGTGTGCCCTGGTGGCCAAGAGTGCTAATGGGATCCTGGTGTGCATTAAAAGGAGCATGGCCAGCAGGTCAAGGGAGGTGATCCTCCCCCTTTACTCTGCCCTGGTCAGGCCTCACCTGGAGTACTGTGTCCAGTTCTGGGCTCCCCGGTACAAAAAAGACAGGGATCTCCTGGAAAGAGTGCAGCGGAGGGCCACAAAGATGATACGGGGCCTGGAGCATCTTCCCTATGAGGACAGGCTGAGAGACCTGGGTCTGTTCAGCCTGGAGAAGACTGAGAGGGGATCTCATCAATGTGTATAAACACCTGAGGCATGGGAGACAGAGGGATTTGGCTGACCTCTTTTCAGTGGTTTGTGGGGACAGGACAAGGGGTAACGGCCATAAAATGGAGCACAGGAAGTTCTGCACCGACACGTGAAAGAAATTCTTCAGGGTGAGGGTGACAGAGCACTGGGACAGGCTGCCCAGGGAGGTTGTGGAGTCTCCTTCTCTGGAGATATTCAAGGCCCGTCTGGACGCCTACCTGGGCAGCCTGCTCTAAGGCACCTGCTTTGGCAGGGGGGTTGGACCCAATGATCTTTTGAGGTCCCTTCCAACCCCTACAATTCGGTGATTCTGTGATATACATATATCCACACACATGGAAATATATGCATATGTGTGAACATATGCATAGTGCCCTTATATAAGACACGTGTAACACTTTCCTCTCAACAGCAGAGAGAGAACTGTGTTTGTCTAAAAAATTTAATGCTCTCTTTACTCAAAATCAACAGCCCCCTGAGACAATAGGCCACATATATTCCCTACACAAGGATTATAGCTGTAAATTAGTGTAAAAAATTCAGCCCTGCTATCTAGGCATCTGAAGAGGTCTGACAGTTGGTCGACTGAGACCCCAAGGGTGTCTCTGAGGCTAGTTTTGTAAGACACAGCCTGCAGCAGCAGTCCCAGCCTAGGGAGCCCTACACCCATACACCCAGCCCCAGGCACCCGCTGCAGCCCCTTGGCACTGCAGGCAGATGCTCAGCTGTGGCATTGTGAATTACAGAGGGTCATCTCATTGACAACAGCCTCCAAAACTGGGGAGTATGTTACATCCAGATCAGTTCATTGAGCTGGTTCACGTTCCCAGCACAAACGCGGAAGATGGACCAGTACAGCTTAGGTTGCTGCGGAGCCGCTCAAGCTACTGAAGACTATTTTGTGACAGGACGCAGAAGGAGGTAAGCTTGGATGGACAGATAATTAAAGCCATCACATACACCAAAGCAGCCTCCCTTTGGCTGGGAAGCCCACTAAAACCCCATAGCTTTTCAGGACAGATCAATAAAGTGCCACGAGACCAAAGGAGGAATTTGAACACAAAGCAACGTAATTGCTTAAGCTGGAACCTGGCATGACACCGGGGTTAATCACCTCTGAGAAATGCAGCCCCAAGAGCCTTATCAATCAAAACAATCAAATGTTTAATGCATCCAAAATATGCAGTCCTCACAACTGTGGCCCTACATCACCAGCTCCTATTGATCAAGAAGTGGACCCATGGGAAAGGGCCATTTACCACCTCAAATCCTCTCCGAGGTATCTGAAGTCTCAGGGGCATTCAGTTGTTCATGCTTACGCAGATGAAAGAGCTTTAAACAGCTTGTGTATCACCTTACAGGACAAACAGGCAGCATCTCCTACTCTAAACACAAACTAGGAGGGGAGGCTCTCACTGAGATGTTTCAGGTTCTAAAGCTGCTGCTAAGTTAAAGGTCAGACAGCAACGTCTGGGAGAGAAATCAGAGCCCATGGAATCACAGGTGGTGTGGGGAGAGCTTCATATGAATTAAGGCATCATAAGGCAGCGAAAATATACTTAAGTGCTTGAGAAACCTGGCTGTCTCTGAACAACAACATGATTCCAGTTTGTATGGTACGTGTCAGAAATATTAACTAAAAGATGCAGGATAAGGAACCTGGATAGCTGAATTTAAGTTACTGAACTTTTATATAATATAAATATATATATTTATATATAAATAAAATTCTCTTTTCAAGTACTTCTATGCTAGAGTACTATGATATGTGATGTATCAGACAAGCAAGTCACGTTATAGGTCTTAACACTCAAAATGAGACAGCTGTTACATTTTCATCCTCAAAAATTCAGAGTAACTGATCAATCAAAGCAACTTTTTTAGACAGTATTTTAGTGAAAGTTCAAGTGAGTACAAACCAAAGATTCTTTGGTAGTACAAAGATATTATTCACATCCTTGGAAGGAATCTTCTTTTTCTACTGAAGCTAGAGATTTTCCAGCAGCCACGCAATTAAATTACAAAATTGCTGCCTGTTTGTGGGTATTGGCTTAGTAAACTGAAGAGAGCTGGATGTATACACGCGTTCAGAACATACCAATTTGACCCGTGACTGCAGTACTCTCTCAAAGGCTCACTGGGATTGTTTTCAACCAGCTTAGGTATTTCAACGTACTGCAGACGCCCAAGCCCTGTTCTTAAAAATAATGTTTTCAACTGTACGATTGAAATATCCTGCAATATAAATGGCTTGCAAATTGCAAGCTGACAGGGTACAGTAAGTCTCTGAGCTATGAATAGTTGCGGTTTTGTTTTGCCATTTGTAAGTGCAAATTTTTTTTTTTTTTTAAAAAAAGAAGTTTCAGACATGACATCATTCGTGCAGGTTCCTGTATTTTGGTGTCGGTGGTTACTTCGTTGTCACACATTTGGATAAATCTTTGCAGATTCAGGGATGCACCGCTTCTATTTTGAAGCACCTTCTAAAACACCGAGTTCAGTACTCACATAATCAGGAAGTGGAGAGTCACTGGAATCAAGGGAACCTCTTAAGGACTGCGTGGCTTGCTCCAACACCTTGTTGTGTTTTTTAGACAACAAAGAGAATAAACTGGAGAGGAAAAAAGGGGAAAAAAAAAAAAAGAATTAAAATAAATTCACATATTTATATCACAAATAATTAGATCACCTAGTCAGAAGAGATGCATTGCTGTATACACAGGTCTGAACACACACATTTTAAAAATGCAATACACAATAGCTGTGTGTACATATACACGTAAATAAAAAAAACATCTGGACTAAGCAACAACAGAATTTGAATTCGAGATATTCTAAAAAAGGAAACGATGTGAAGAAGATCCTGTGTTCATGGTTAAGTTCTTAAAAGTCAAACTTTAACAGAATGAATGGTATACGTACAGTTTTAGTTCATAACTGGTGTGCATTCATTAAAAAACAATTTCCAAGCATAGCATCTCATGCAATGTATTAATCTTCCTTAATAATCTTGAGTATTTTTCATTTCAATAGCCTAATTGCTCAGCACAGGAAGAATCCAAGCACATGACAGAAGCTTTGGTTATTTGGAGGCTGAGATATCACTAGTACATCCTCTTTTCAACTTGGTTTTAGTTCAAGTCAAGGGATAGAGCATGACGTTAGCTTCATAAACACTTTTCAACTTGGTTTTAGTTCAAGTCAAGGGATAGAGCATTACGTTAGCTTCATAAACAATCTGGGAAATCTGAGGTCCATATGCATACAAAGATTTTCTTCATGCATTTTGAAAAAAACTGGCAGTTTTTTAAATCTAATTTCTATTCGTTTGACGAAGCTAGCAATCCTAAATCATTAAAAATCTTTTGCAGCTGTGCGTGTACTTTAAGACGTCGTAAGATAGAACTGAATATTCAAGAGCAAATACGTGCTGCGGCGCTTCACAAATACAAAGCAGGGCAGGGCACTCCTGTTGCAACCCCATGTTTTAAATAGGGTTTGGGGAAGCTGGCAGGTGCATTTATAAAACAGCAAGGCCACGCAAAAATAAAAGCTACAGAATTCACTGACTGAAATAACGGGGCTAGACGGATTGGTTTGTTGGACGACAAAGACCAGCACATGTGGGATTCAGGGAACACCTCTGTGCACATGGATGCGCGTAGCAGACGGTATCATTTCACGTATATGGAGAATATAACTCAACTGCAAAGGTGCACGAGACCTGAAAGCAGCAGAAGCAGTGGACAAGGGATGGTGGCTAGTGCTTAGCAGCTTCAAGGAGTCGGATACTTCTGTAAAACTGCAGGATACCTACAACACTCTTGTCAATTTAGAGATAACCCCTAGAGACAGAGACCTAAACGGATGAAACTACCTTGTAAATTTGGAAAGGAGATGGCTCCAAGTGGGTTCATCCCATGGCTATCAAGAGATGGTACAATACAAGCAGCAAAAAAACATTGATATCAAATCCTTTGCAGCCTTAAGAGTAGATTCCCCGACTATCAGTGCTTGTCCCCTCGTTGCAAGCCAAGAGTTTCAGGAAAAAGTTTTTTTCAGCACTTTCCCCAGTTGCAAGGAATTAGTTACGCTTTCTCAAGCCCAAATCTTACAAC
Organism: Oxyura jamaicensis; assembly: GCF_011077185.1. NCBI lineage: Eukaryota > Metazoa > Chordata > Aves > Anseriformes > Anatidae > Oxyura > Oxyura jamaicensis. The sequence continues at coordinate 2,322,661 of NC_048926.1, read as the reverse complement.
TTGAGAACAAACCCCACTATTTTCCTACACCTCTGCAGTCAGGTATTTCCTAGAACAGATTAACAGTTTACGTTTGAGGACAACCTTCGCTGCCTTTAAGACAACTAATTAACCCCCACGGGAGCCCTTGGCTACGTTGTACCATCCTCAAAGTTCAGCCAGGGTCTGCCAATGAAAGGAGAAACAGGTTGGGAAGCATTTAGAGTTTTTATGATAACGCAATACATTTGTTGTCACGGGAAGTGCAATTCTGTTTTTTCATTCATGCCGTCCAACAAAGCCTTGCCAAGCTATGCAATTCCTGGGGCAAATGTCAACCGTCCACTAATTCACAGTCTTTAGTCAAAAGCACCTGTTAAACAGGGAAAAAGCAATACAGAAATAAGATATATTAACGGGATTTCCAGGATTTTCCTTTCAGCCACTGTATCCACAGACTGAAAACTTTGTTCAAATTAAAATTTGAACAGAAGGCCAAGCAGCATCCGGGCTTGCATAAGAAACAGCGTGGCCAGCAGGGCCAGGGAAGTGATTGTCCCCCTGTACTCGGCTCTGGTGAGGCCGCACCTCGAGTACTGCGTTCAGTTTTGGGCCCCTCGCTACAAGAAGGACATGGAGGTGCTTGAGCGAGTCCAGAGAAGGGCTACGAAGCTGGTGAAGGGTCTGGAGAACAAGGCTTACGAGGAGCGGCTGAGGGAGCTGGGACTGTTCAGCCTGGAGAAGAGGAGGCTCAGGGGTGACCTTATTGCACTCTACAGGTACCTGAAGGGAGGCTGTAGCGAGGTGGGGCTTGGTCTGTTCTCCCACGTGCCTGGTGACAGGACGAGGGGGAATGGGCTAAAGTTGCGCCAGGGGAGGTTTAGGTTGGATCTTAGGAAGAACTTCTTTCCTGAAAGGGTTGTTAGTCACTGGAACGGGCTGCCCAGGGAAGTGGTTGGGTCACCATCCCTGGAGGTCTTTAAAAGACGTTTAGATGTAGAGCTTAGGGATATGGTTTAGTGGAGGACTTGTTAGCATTAGGTCAGAGGTTGGACCGGGTGATCTTGGAGGTCTCTTCCAACCTGGACTATTCTGTGATTCTGTAAAATTTGGGTTTGCAGGCTGGTCCTTTGCCTGAAAACAGCAGTGCTACTTTGAGAATCACTGGTAGTTTTGAAGGCTCAGATTTCAGAGATGCTGCCATCAGCACCATCTAGTGCTGCGGAGACAGAACAATCGGTTAAAGCCAACCTGGCGATGCTTATTGGGGGGGGGGCAGAAAGTACAGGTTAAATCTGGTGCCTGCTTCAGACAGATTCCACAAAGAGGAAGATAGAAATCGGATGGAATAGCATTTCCCACAGGTAGCTTTCTTTCCCCGCAACCCCCCCCCCAACCCCAATAAATAAACCATTTTGGCTCTAAAGGAAATATAAATCAAAGAATTGGGATCAGATTTTGAGAAGCGTGTTTATTCAGTACATCTGAGGAGGAGAACGCGCAGAGATGAGTCTTCTGCATGGAAGCAGGACAGCAAAGAGCAAATTTATTTTCTCTGGCGGAATGGAGAGAAATGGGGAAAAAGGGAGAAAGAAAAAGGGTAGAATATTTCTTGGTAAACTTCTTTTTTTTTAAATTAAAGCAGACTGCTTGCTTATTGCATAAGCAAGCCCTCGGTAACTGATTTCTATTTCTGAATCAGCACCGAGGGGTTAAGCTCTGTTATACGTTGCCTTTGGCACTGGGGCTTCCCCTTGCAAAGTTTTGCTTTCCTGCCACAGCTCATCACCTTTGCACCTGTGCTGCAACATTTCTTTGTGGGACTGTTGCCCAGACCACCAATACTCAGGTTTTAAAAAAATACCGGTTTTCTTCACAGATCCGTTGTCCTTTCCAGGGCACAGTCCCTTCGAGGAGTCAAACTGACACAGCAGTATGAGGGCAGGGACACGTAGGCAGGAACTTGCCATACCGAGAAGGAAAACATAGCACAGAACTACGCCCAGAGAGCACGAGAGGAACTGCAAACCCTCAAAGAGCTCCAAAGAAATGGGTACAGCTCGAGAGAAAACAATGAAGGCCAAATACCGTGATTATTCACTGAACTCGGATCTCCAAAGGAAGCGGCGCTGCCAAGATGGGTGTAAACTTCACCACCACTTACAATTCCTCTATCTGTGGCTCTGAAAAGCTCCTTGACAAATATGAACTTTGTTTTGGAAGTATCAGAATAGATTTAGTTGCAATCCCCAAATCATTTCATGAAATCTAGCTCATGGAGGTCTTTTATCGTAGACGAATGTTGCCTTCTAAAGGAGGTGCTTGGTTTTTGAGGTAGTCACATCTTCAGCGTCTCTAAGGTTTTAGGGGCTATTTTTGATTTTTGAGTCATGAATAATGCTATTAAAAATAGAAACGATGTTTTACTTAATGTCAAAGCTGTTTCCACCCTGCTCTAGGGTACACGAGACTAGTGACAATTCACGCACAGGTGGAAATTAAGGCTGGCTCCCAAATTCCCCTCACGTGTCTTTGTCACACTTCTTTTTTTGCAGCACTCCTACCGGGTATGCATATTTTTCAATTTGATCTTTCAAGCCATGTGGTCGTGGAGGGCAGCCTCCACAGATTGACGGGAACACCGAGTTTTATAGCAGAATACTTCTCCTGTTTGTTTTTTCATTGCCTGTCAGAGAGGCTGTGGACCTGGACAGCTCTTTGATCTCACCCAGTCCAGACAATTTATACTAATGATAAATTACAATGAAAATGAGTTAGTACCCCAACCCAACTCTCACTCACAGAAGTGCTTATGGACCAACGTTTAGCAAAGGAAATAACAGGTAGATGAAACAGCAGCTGGCATCTATTCCAGATCGTCAAATCATACCACGGATGAGCTGAACCAGTGAGGATGACTCAAGTCGGAACGACAATCTCAAGGTCTTGTACTTCTGATTTTTAGGAATTACAAAAGTGCTGGTTCCTTAACTCCTTCTATAAAGATGACACGTCCCTTTTTAATTTAACACAAGGCTGAACCTCAACCAATAAAGAAACGATTGCAGACTGAATGGTAATGGTTGCTCCAACGCAAGTCATTTCATCACGTGCTATTTGCACACGCAATAAAATTCAAACCAGCAATATACGAACTTGAGGCTTTCAAAAAAGCCAACCCCAAACAGCACGTGGATCCCCAAAAACGCCAAGAATGGGAACTCATTTGACAACTTTCCTCTTGGTCCACCAAAAGTCACAAGCCAACAATCAAGGAAAAATCCTAAATTTCCTAATTTTCAGCAGATTGAAACGGTTTACAAACTACGCCTCTCATGTACAAAAAAAATGAATGCGTAAAGGACTTTTTTAAACAGTTTAAAAAAAGGTAAGGGAATTAAGATTAGAAGTTGAAAGTAAATCCGAAGACAGTAATTGCCAAAAAATGGCACGAGAAAAAAGACAAAATCTGTGACTAGATTTTAAAATGATTTTTTTGGGGGGCCCTTTGTTAAATAGTCAATTATTGCTTCATTAGCACAATGGACCTCAAAAGAATAATGAAAAAAAGGTGGGTGGGGAAATGTGTCCCATAGCTCTTTACATTTTATCAAGGAAAACTGGTCATACTCATTCAAAATGGTCATACTCACTCAAAATGGTAAGCAAATGTTTTTCAGCAAACCAGTGCTGCTACAAAACAGCTAATAAAGGCAGACAGTTAAGTAGACTGACCTGATAACTCCTACGTACCGAAGAAAAATATTCCAGGAAGCTTCTCTACAAGGTCATTCTTGTTGACTGTCCATCAGTCTTGGAGCTTTCTCAAAGCGCCATGTAATAAGAAGGAGAGGTACTGATGTACCTTATTTTAAGCAAGTAAATGGGATGACCCAAGGTAATTACGTGCCAGTTAATCCAGAGCATAGCGACGGAACGACTATCACGAGATTCATTCAGAAGAAACCTTGCCAAGCTCGCTCAATTCTTTAAAATGAGACTAGGAATAAAATTATACAAGACAGTACTCCTGTGGTAACAGGGTTCTAGATGTCGTTTACACGTCTTCGTTCCACATGGGACTTTTTTATTAAGAGACAAGAATGGCAAAAAGCAACATGAAATGCATTAAATGAACAGGAAGTCAGAACAGTCTGCAAAATGCTCACATTTCAATCTTGAATTACGTTTTCCTAGGAGGAGTAAGCATTAATTTATTAAGCCAGAAAATACACCGCTCGGTGAAACACTCAAGCAAATGAATTACTTAATACACTTGAGAAAAAATAAGAGAGTGATTTGACCAAAACACAAAAATACGCACGTGGAGAAAAGTTAACAGAGGTCCCTTTGGTCTGTGCTACGTTGGAGGACAGATGACACAATCAAAATAGTCTCTTCTGGACCTTAAGACTACGTGCATTTAGCTAACGCTCTACACATGCTACAGCAGAAGAGATGGAAGGAATACTCCAGCACAACTTCCACACGTTAGTGTATTTTTTTTTCACATTACTAGTTCTGATGAAAGATCAGGCGACAAATCCTCTTGCGAGACACTTCACTTCACTGTAGGTGTGGGTTTTGTAGCCCTAAAAAGAAATCCCTACAAGGAATACGGGTAAAACTGAACAATTTATCTCCAAAAATAGATGCTTGTATCAGCATGCTGACACATCAGTACTGTTACAGGCAAGAGTAATACGTCTGTCACTTGTGCCCTCTTTTGCAATTAAGACAGCAATGATTGAGGAAAATACTCAATTTCATAAACCCGCAGCAAATTTTGAGGACGTTTAGCTGTGCAGTGACGTTTGTTTGGCATACGGACAGGAAAATTTATGTCAGAGATTACCCACCTGATGGCCCGGGGTCACAACACTCCAGAGCTCCCACTGCTCAGAAATGTGAGACCTCTACGTGAACCAAAACTGGGGAAGGTTTGAAAGACACGCTGTCCAAAAGGTGTATTTTCAATGCAGCATTTTAGGTATTCTGGAAGGAGATAACCTGAAAAAATACTGTTGGGGAAAAAAAAGAGACGCAACTTGGGGGAAAAGTCGAGAACAACCTTTTAGGCTGAAAAGTCAGGAGGAGTCAGGCATGAGGACAGTGAAGGTGGGGAACGAGGAAAAAGCTCTAGGGAATCTGGGGGTTGCAATGATACATGCTGCACAGGCAGAAATAAAAGACCGGAGGAAACTTGAATGGTATCCTGCTATGAGCAGCAATGGTAGGAAAAAGTAGGAGACAAAAGATTCAGGAGGAAAGACACAAACCTCAATACTCTCTAAGCGTTGAGTTAAGCTCAGACTGATACGATGGTGCAGAGGAAGAAAAAGAAACCTTCTCAAGGAGAAAAATTTTCCATTACCTGAATGTTTGAAATTATTCTATATGTTCCAAGTGCAGAGTTACTTGAGAACTAAAGCACTGCTCAAAATCTTTACTTGAAGCTTGGAATTCCAGACATTCTTCTGTACCTTCTCACTCTCCTAGTTCAGAAGTAGACTGTAAATAAACTGAACAGCACACAAAACCCTTTCTGGTGATGGAGAAACAGTTCCGTGGATCAAAACAGTTGATGATGAATGTTCTCAGGCATGTCAGCAAAAGCTCTGAGCTGTTCCTTCTCATACACGTGCCAAAAGTATTATTGTTCTCAATTTTAAAGAATTAAATGTAAGTCATAAACACTGAAACCTCGTGTTATGTAAAAAAAATAACGTTGAAATGCCTGAAATCTCCTGCAGGGCAGGGTACTTCGTGGAGGTGCCGCTCGGTGCCGCAGAGGAGCCGGGCTCAGAGCAGGGGGAAGCAGGCACCGCTCTTATTCATCCTAACGCCTGGCACATTTAGGCTCCCAGGTATGAGAAGCTGACTGATTAAGACGTCAAATCACTAGGCAGAAAGCAGTAACGTACTTCGTACCTTTCTAATCTTGTAAAACTGAAGCATAACATGGAATTTCTGCTGAAAAACTCTCTGCTACGCTTACCATTAGGTCCATCTGACTCGTGGCGATGAAGCAAAGGCAATAACCTTAGGGTGTGCAACCTCCACAGAGGTCTTCTATGCAAGTGAGATGACTTCTACAGTCATCACCGATCGACTTATTCACCAACGAGTGCTTAAAGGACCAAGAAATGAAAAGCACTTTTTGGTAGCAAAGGGTCTGTCCATTTTAGACCGGTATCGCCATGTACTGACGCTCAGCTCAGTGATCAGACTTTTGATGACTTGTCCAGTGCCGTCTCAAAAATATAAAGCTTGTGTCCCTTTGGAAATGCCCTGTGTGCCTCAGGTGCCTAATTCTGGGCAAATCCCAAAGCACCGCAAATGATTTTAATGAGATACTGGTAAACGAAAGATTTCCATCCTGTCTTCAACGGCAAGCACGGCAGACCACTCTTTTAATTCTACAGTCCTAAACTTGCTCGTAATAAATGAAGTACTTCAAGATATCTTCAGTTCACGGCAAGAGCTTCTCATTAATTTTCAAGAGTGCATTTGTATCTGCCACTGCTTACAAGTGAGCGGAGATCTACAGCTGATGTGCTCGAAAGGCATTACGAATTCTGCCTCCCAGAGGAAGGAAGAAGAAATTTTCTTCTTAAGAAAAGCTTGTGACAGAAGTATGTAAGCAAATTCAGAAGCAGCTTAATAAAATTAATGGAGGTTTTGCACTAACAAACAGGATTTCCTGCTCGAATGGAATCAGAAAGACAAAAGAGACTAGAAGAAACATGGAAGCAAGGAATCTGATCTGGTGAGACACAAGTAAATATTTACAGAAGGAAGCCCGGAATTTAATTGGGAAATGTCTTTTTCAACTGAAGGCCTAAATTAATGTTCGTGGCCACTTTCCAATGACTGCTCCTATCACTAGAGGAGGAACGGAAAGCAGCAAAACCTTCCTCTGTGTATGGGTACAGATAATCTCATTCCTCTTTTGCGTGGCATGCCAAACAGCATCCTTGTAGTTCTACTTAAAGGCAAGGGCAAGGATGAGGAGCACTACCTGAAAACATCTTGCCAACTCCATATTGTATTGACGTATAAACCGAACAACATGAAAGCCATCTACGACAGACTAAAATCCCCCATGCAAATCCTACAGAAGTTTTCCGATTTTGACAGTCTCAAGGCATGACTGTATTGTCCTTTCAGCGTCCCCCGTGCTTGTCCTGTTAATATTTCATAAAAAAATTGAATGGGCAACAGGGTTCACAGTTCTTCCATGTCATCCACTCTCTCTTAATTCGACAGAGCAAGCATTTCATAGCTGCTGAGAGAAGCCATTTGTCTTGAATTAGGACAAAACGCTGTGGGTGAGAATCAGAGGAAACTGCTAGAGAAAGCAGTCTGAGCAATTTCAGTACTGAAGCAGCAGGAAAAAAAAGTTGCTAGGAGCACACACTGGCTTCGTCTTAAGCCTGTGCTTCCTTCTCCCTGCCCCTTTTTCTTCAAAGCTGCATCCAAAAGATCTCTTGGCACTATTGACGTGAAGCCTCTCTCCAATTTTAACCAACTTGAAACAGTTTCTAGAGGATATGAAGATACCAGTTGTGCCTATCAGAACTCTACAATAAAGCTATCGCCAAAGATGTTAGAGAAAAAAACCCAAGACCCAAACCAGACACAGGTCTCACCAAATTCTCCCAAACAACGATTGTCTCTTGCCTAACAATGCATTTCTTCTAGACTTCTATAACCCTAAAAGGGAAGAAAATTTGAAAGATTCTGCACGCGCATCTGTAGATAACTTCTAAGTTGTTCATGATGAAGAACAATGTTTTATAAAGTCAAATCCAGGCATGTTTTGCTTTTTACGGACTGAACCACTTTTCGTATTTGTGAACCACTGAGATAGTCTTGTGAGTGCCACAGGACTCTAAGACCAGTAGTTAAGGATATGAATATTTGATGACTTCCAAAGAGTTGAGATGGCATGCGTTCAGTGTGCCCTGAGGCCACAAAAAAAGGGAAAAAGTGGTAAAAACATTTTTTGTTGTTTCCGTTTTTACGTAACAAGCGTGTAAACACAGTATGTTGATTTGACAATGCAGTACAACCTACTTTAGCAGAGTACCTCCACCTACACAGTGATAGTGATTTGGGCTCAAAAGTCTGGTCTTCTCGGTACGCAAACTACAAATTTTCAAGTTTTGGATTTAAGTATTCCCACCCTTTACCTCCCGAGAGGAAGGAGACTGGTTTCAATCCAAAGACATTCCCTCTGGCCACGTGAAAAGAAATCTTCATTGGAGTGACTGAGATTCATCAAGGAGGTTTCCCGAGGAAAGCAGCAAATACAGAATTTCTAGGCAATTGAAAAATCTGAGTTACGCATTCCTTTCTGAATAAGTCAAGTTGGACATGGAAGATGTTGGAAGGAACAGAGAATAAAACTTGCTATGAAAAACGCACGGTAATTTATCGTGAAATCCCATTATTTGACTTGGTATAACATAAACGTATACATACACAGCTACACTGCATTTCTTCCAAAAGAGACATTTGTTGGGAATACCACTTTTGTGCAAATAGTCTATACCCTTCAGTGTAACGTCAACATCAATCCCCTTTGTCGACTTCGTGTGGATTTACGGACCTAGATATTAACCTGCAAAGTTGCAGCTAGTCATAAATAAATCTCTTTCCAAAGGAAAATTCGCGTCAAAATCGATAGGAAATAACAATCTCCTCTTTCCACCCTGAAAAATATCCTCAGCGTTGCATTGAAAGAAAACCTTCACTAACATTTAGTGTCCCCGTTATTCAACCTTTTCCTTTAGAAGGCTTTTGAGCAGATGCAGCCTCTCAGCAGCGCACACGCCCGTTCCTCTGGATCTGTTAGAAAATAACCACATTTTCTTTCACCTGCTTCATTTTCTGTGCGTTTTTATGACGAGCAGTAAAGCTGACCTTCCTAATGTTGCCAGCTGGGGGGAATTTTGGAGAGTTCAGGGGTTTCCCTGCCTCGTTCTATGGCTCTTGAAAAACACACGAGAGAAAAACAACCTGTGCAATTGGGGAGCAAGGACCCGTAATGGGTACAAATGCAACTCCCACACTCGCCCCTGAGCGCAGCAAATACGTATCAAGAACGTAACGCAGCCCGTAGCATTTACGGAGCGTTTTGGGAAATATATTGCAGTTTGAAATTCTCTGAACTCCTCGTCACAGCAGGAAGGTGGCAGGAGTGGAACAGATCATCTGGAACCCTTTAAAGGAGAAAAATGTTTGGAGTCCTGATTTTGCACGGCTTTTGTCTCCAACACTGATATTGCTCTCAGAGAGATGACAAATGCGTGCCATCAAAATCGCTGCCGCACATAGCAGGAAAAGCTTTGTCAGCTCTACAGAAGGAGCTCACACCCTTAGACTTTCCCTCCATCTTTTATAAAAGTAGTTCCCGTATTTAGCGAAAAACACAACCTACATCTTCATCATCCAAACTTGACGGCGCTAAAATGCAATCACGTTTCTTCACTATAACCTGCCGTTTTTCAGTTTTGTTCTGGAGTTCAAAAGGTGTTGCAGACATTACCAGCAAGATTTAGAAATGTGATTTAGTAAGATTTCGAAATAAGATTTTCAATAATTTGAAGTAAGATTTCGAAATACGGGCATGAAGAACCCTTACGCAAGAGAAAGCTGATTTTATTTCAGGTACCGCTCCTAAGTTCTTGTTCATCACTTCTTCAATAGGAAAAGGTTATTTCCCACAAATAACCTTATTTCTGATTTTCACATTCTAAAGAGATTTTATCGCCCTTAGACAAACACATGCAACCCCCACGACTGGTGGGAAAACTGAAACAGATTTGATTTAATGATTCATTTCAGCATACTTGCAGTTGTGCAATACTTTTCCATCTTGAGAACCAACACGGTATTTTTAAATTTTATTTTATTTTTAAGTCCCAGTCCCTCAAGTCGCTCAGTGATTAAATTTACATTGTCTCCAATCTATTTGGAAATTAACCTCATTCCCACAGAGAAATGAGGTTGGGCTTTTGTACTCTACCTCCCACTCGGATTCATACATCTTATTCCCTCGCGTATTCCTTCAGCCATTTGGTGGCTAAAATCACCACGTGCACGGAAAATACTCAGCACAGTTGCAGCAAACAACATGCAATGAATGCTGCCTGCTGGTCAACGCAGAAACCGCCACAAAGCCACAATTACACTACAAGCCATCTTGGAAAGTATAGGAAATATATTTCAGGGTAAAATCCTACAGTGGCAAGAGGATGGCTTGGTGATCAGTTGGAAGAATACAGCATCAAAAGGTCTTTTTTTTTTAAATTACCTATTTTTAATTTCTGCTAGGCAAACAGCAGTTTGAAAGTCATTCTGTCTAGCACTACAGAGGAAAAAAAAAACAAAACATATCTACATTGAACAGATATGTTGGCCGAGGCCAACGGTATGAAGTTCAACAAGGCCAAGTGCCGGGTCCTGCACCTGGGGCACAACAACCCCAAGCAGAGCTACAGGCTGGGAGATGTGTGGTTAGAAAGCTGCCTGGCAGAGAAGGACCTGGGAGCAGTGGTTGACAGTCGGCTGAATATGAGCAAGCAGGGTGCTCAGGCGGCCAAGAAGGCCAGCAGCATCCTGGCTTGCATAAGAAACAGCGTGGCCAGCAGGGCCAGGGAAGTGATTGTCCCCCTCTACTCGGCTCTGGTGAGGCCGCACCTCGAGTACTGTGTTCAGTTTTGGGCCCCTCGCTACAAGAAGGACATGGAGGTGCTCGAGCGAGTCCAGAGAAGGGCTACGAAGCTGGTGAAGGGTCTGGAGAACAAGGCTTACGAGGAGCGGCTGAGGGAGCTGGGACTGTTCAGCCTGGAGAAGAGGAGGCTCAGGGGTGACCTTATTCTCTCTACAGGTACCTGAAGGGAGGCTGTAGCGAGGTGGGGCTTGGTCTATTCTCCCACGTGCCTGGTGACAGGACGAGGGGGAATGGGCTCAAGTTGCACCAGGGGAGGTTTAGGTTGGATATTAGGAAGAACTTCTTTCCTGAACGGGTTGTTAGTCACTGGAATGGGCTGCCCAGGGAAGTGGTTGAATCACCATCCCTGGAGGTCTTGAAAAGCCATTTAGATGTAGAGCTTTGGGATATGGTTTAGTGGAGGACTTGTTAGCATTAGGTAGGAGGTTGGACTGGGTGATCTTGGAGGTCTCTTCCAACCTAGACTATTCTGTGAATTTTCTGTGAATTCTCTGAAAAAAACTACTCTGCAAAACTGAGGAGCAATCACAGCAGAGTTGATAATAAAACTCTTATGTAGAAAAGCGCAGCCCGTTGTAGAATTGTGTGCGACAAGCACTTCAATCTGTCCGTGTTGATACAATGGTAGGAGCTGAAATGTCACCAACCGACAGTCAAAAATCCCATCGCTCTCTTCCTGATGCTAAGGCCGCCCTGATGGGTCGCTTCCCCTCAATGTACCTTACTTTATCCTTCCCACAAAATTGGGTTTTCTTCTTCCCTAAGAATGTTTTGGTAACCAATAAGGGATACAGATGCAACGTGACACCGTGCATTATGCACCCAGAAGTAGAGTAACAGAGTACACGAGGCAGGAACATTAAATGGAAACTTTTAAAAAAAGATCTTCTTTCATTAATGTACACGTATTGAACTAGTTTTCAGCTAGGCTGATGCCCCATAAAACTTTTCCAGCATTTAGAAGAGAAGCCAAACACTAATCACTGTCCTGGAGGTTACACCGGGGCTGCAGGATTAGTCATCTTTGGAAACCAGTTGTGGTTGTTCTTATTTTCCTCTCCCACTGATGCAGTGGGAGCATTCGCATCGATGTTTTCTCACAAATCCGGCGTACAAACACAAAAAGAACAAAACCACTTCAGAACAGCTTCATGGCTCTCAGCCCCTGCATCCTGCTGTACAGTGGGGATCCAAAACCTCCTCACACAAACTTCAATCAATCCTTGGGAGGATTAGAGCTAAAGGACCGACTAGCTTCACCCCATTTTTTCCACCTCCCCATTTCTCCATCAAACGGTTAGGAATGGCGTTACCAAAATGCAAGAAGAGATGCTGCTTCTTACTGTTTGATGTCCTCTTTAGAAGCTGGAAACAGAAAGGACGAAAGAAATAGCTTTTACAGGATCACTAATTCCGCAAAACAGGAATGTTCTGGGTCATTTAGATAGGTATGGATGGATCTGGATGCCAGTTTCCCAATCTTCAGCAGCTACACCTCAGCGAAGCAAGCTGGCAATGGTCCCTGCTCACCCCATGCAGCTCCTTTCCTCCTCAGCATCCCAGGTGCTGGGCAGCCTCTGTGCTGGAGCAGGCAGTTAATTAGGAAAATGAAAACTCTCGGGTGTTTTCACCACGTAGTTGTAACCTGTGGCTCCCTGCAGCCCATCTCAGCAGCTTCTGCTTTGAGAGGGCCCGGGCTTACTGAAAAAAATCTGGATTTTATTATAAAAGCTTGATCTTTTGGACTCACACAGACAGTATCTCTTCTAATATGCCATTAAACATCCTGAAGTCAGCCAGTAACTGCAAAACAATTAGGTTTGCTTGCACAAACTACCCAGTCACACACCTTACGTACGCTATACCCACTAACCCATTTATATTTCAAGCCACCTACAGGGTTAAGACTAAGTTGTCCGTTTTTCCTTTTCTCCTCTGTAACTGCGCTACTGATTGTTGGGTTTAAGCGATTAAAAATTACTGCTGAACCAAGATTTTGTGTGTTACGGAGCGAGATACCTCGCATGCAACCTGAAGAACAAATGCCTCCTACGTTAACGCCAGAAATCTCGTCTGGCTCTTCAGCGTCCTTTGCCAAAACTTCATTCATCGCCACTGCTCGTACACGATTTGAATCCCTTAACCACCTACATCTTCGTCTCCAAGGGATAGCCACAACTTCCAGAAATTTATTTGCTCCATCGTTCTTCAGGCGGTACTCACGAATCATTTGCTACCCAGGTTTACCAAGTTCCTTGGAATATTTTAGCACGCAAGGCTCTACGCAGTGCAGGTAGATACCCAAACGTGTCTCTGGGCATTCATGGGTGTGGATTAAGCATTCGGTTCTCAGTTTCGCTGGAGGAAGTAAGTAATCCGTGCTATTTAGAGGGGGAAAAAAAAGTATATATTTTGATGCTTAACTTCAGGCATTCCGGTTGGAACATCTTAATCACAATTATCAGCGTCCATGCTAGCTGCAGCCAGTACTTTCCACTAGTTTCATCCGTATGTAATGAGTCCTGGAATCACAGCTGTAGCCTGTTGATTTGCAACAAGCAAACATATGTTTGTTATTTTCCAAGTGAATAATTCTCTATATTTAGGCAATCATTACCCATTTTACGAATCGGCCTTCACTAGGCACAGTTCAAGCAACGCTGTCTGGGAAACCAAAACAGATAAAAGCGCATCACATACGTGGACAAAACAAAGAGTACACGCACAGAACATGCTGCCCGTGACAACGCCTTCCTGAAGCTGCTGGAGAGGCAATGTTCTGCACCCCAGGAAAATCAGCAGATACTACAGGGAGTAACACTTAAATTTGTTGGTCTGAGCAGAAGATTGCCTTACATGAGCATGAGCATTTCAACAAGGCCAAGTGCCGGGTCCTGCACCTGGGGCACAACAACCCCAAGCAGAGCTACAGGCTGGGAGATGAGGGCTTAGAAAGCTGCCTGGCAGAGAAGGACCTGGGAGTAGTGGTTGACAGTCGGCTGAATATGAGCCAGCAGGGTGCTCAGGCGGCCAAGAAGGCCAGCAGCATCCTGGCTTGCATAAGAAACAGCGTGGCCAGCAGGGCCAGGGAAGCGATTGTCCCCCTGTACTCGGCTCTGGTGAGGCCACACCTCGAGTACTGCGTTCAGTTTTGGGCCCCTCGCTACAAGAAGGACGTGGAGGTGCTTGAGCGAGTCCAGAGAAGGGCTACGAAGCTGGTGAAGGGTCTGGAGAACAAGGCTTACGAGGAGCGGCTGAGGGAGCTGGGACTATTTAGCCTGGAGGAGGCTCAGGGGCGACCTTATTGCACTCTACAGGTACCTGAAGGGAGGCTGTAGCGAGGTGGGGGTTGGTCTGTTCTCCCATGTGCCTGGTGACAGGACGAGGGGGAATGGGCTAAATTTGCGCCAGGGGAGGTTTAGGTTGGATCTTAGGAAGAACTTCTTTCCTGAACGGGTTGTTAGTCACTGGAATAGGCTGCCCAGGGAAGTGGTTGAGTCCCCATCCCTGGAGGTCTTGAAAAGCCGTTTAGATGTAGAGCTTAGGGATATGGTTTAGTGGAAGATTTGTTAGCGTTAGGTAGGAGGTTGGACTGGGTGATCTTGGAGGTCTCTTCCAACCTAGACTATTCTGTGATTCTGTGATAAATTCTGATTTCTGCTATAAACTATTAAACTAAACTCGATCTGACGTTCATTTTTATTAGTATTCTCCTGAACTCTTTTGGCAAGCTACAGAACATTTCTCATTGTAGTCCACAAACAATAGCTTATTTACATATTTTATGAAAGAATAAGATGCCCTCCCCAATCCTGATTAATTGCCAGACATTACGTATGAATGCAACCTCCCCCCCAGTCGCTGAACAGACTGCTACAATGGAAATGTGTGAAAGTAATTTTGTTCCAATTTCATCTCATGGGAATGTGGGCTCATAAGCATTCAATTAAAGATAACGTTGTCTGATCAGGATGTGTTTTAGTTTCACAAGTTAATGTGGCAGAACGCATCTAGATCATGTCTGTGATGATTTTTTTTTTACCGGGGTGGAAGAAATAAAGAAAATATTATATAGAGAGGACAGAGCTCTTGCAATTTTTTCCCCCCTTTAAAAAAATTAATTATTATTATTATTTTTTATGCATGAGAATGTAGTGCTTTGGCATCCTGTGCTGTTTTACATCACCTGGGGGGCAGTACCTGGGATGTCAGCATCTGTATTAACAGGAAAACTCCAAATCCGCGTCAAGTCTTTTAACGAAAACCGTGAGACAAACGGAACAACAAAATCCTGCGTGGCAATCCGCCTGTAACTCTGTTTTTTAATGCCAAAAGAAGCCACTTTGATCTGCTAGTCTGACACAAACCATAGGAATTCCCTCAGCTACTTCCTCCTTCAAGTCCAATAGCTGTGGCTGGACTTGGATGTAGCCTTTCGGAAAACATCCAATCTCATTTAAAAACTCCAATCTTGGGAAATCCAGAGCCCTTGTTAAACTCTTCTAGTGATTCATCCACCATGTAAAAAATTCAAATGAGTCTGAATTGGTTTTGCTTCAATTTCCAGCTCCTGGAACGCATTATCCTTGCGCATTCTGAAGAGAAAGACCCCTTATTAGAGGATTTCTTTACCTTTCATCTCCTGAAGTAAATCTCAGAGCAAACTGCCCAAGAGGACTTCCAAGTCCCTTCAAAGTCAATGCTTTCTGGACCTTTTTAACGCAAACGCATGTGCATGAAACTGTGCTGCCTCTATGAAAATACATCTCGCAGACATGAAGCTTAGTTGGGTGCTTCTTGGTATCAGCAATCTTTCCCTTTCATTGATCGCTAATTCTCTAAAAACTCCGCTCGATATGTTGTTCTAAATAGGATAGGACTTAAGAAACCAGTGCACAAGGGTTTCCAGTAGACCAATAGACACGCTCCCACTTGATGAAGAGCCAGTTCAACTGTTTTTTGACACCTACAATTTTTCACCCACCGCATCGATTTTATATCTCACTGGTTTCTTGATCAATATGCTGTGCGGTACGAAGACAAGTCTTTTGTAATAGATTTATAAACCATTTCCTTCTGCCAAGTCACTCGACGTTGCGTGTAAAGTGATCTTTCCATAATTAAAAAGAAACTCCTCAAGAAAATCACCAGCAACTGCCTAAAAAATTGCAATCAAAAAGCAATCCTCAAAGAAATATTAACATAGCTTAACTATCTTTTCTTTTTTCCTTTGATGATTTTACTTTTTCACTACTTTTATTGACTTCGGTTAATTTGATTTTGTCACTTGTGCAACGGTCTACCTTGGCCTGAAATTTAAATAACATGTACTGTAACCTCTGAAACCAATGATCATTAGAGCAACCTGCATTAGAAGCTGGATGAGTAACAGCACACAGAATCACAGAATCACGGAATAGTCTAGGTTGGAAGAGACCTCCAAGATCACCCAGTCCAACCTCTGACCTAACGCTAACAAGTCCTCCACTAAACCATATCACCAAGCTCTACATCTAAACGGCTTTTCAAGACCTCCAGGGATGGTGACTCAACCACTTCCCTGGGCAGCCTCTTCCAGTGACTAACAACCCGTTCAGGAAATAAGTTCTTCCTAATACCCAACCTAAACCTCCCCTGGCGCAACTTTAGCCCATTCCCCCTCGTCCTGTCACCAGGCACGTGGGAGAATAGACCAAGCCCCACCTCGCTACAGCCTCCCTTCAGGTACCTGTAGAGAGCAATAAGGTCACCCCTGAGCCTCCTTTTCTCCAGGCTGAACAGTCCCAGCTCCCTCAGCCGCTCCTCGTAAGCCTTGTTCTCCAGACCCTTCACCAGCTCCGTAGCCCTTCTCTGGACTCGCTCAAGCACCTCCATGTCCTTCTTGTAGCGAGGGGCCCAAAACTGAACACAGTACTCGAGGTGGAGTACATGTCTCAAAAAAAATCCCAATTAATTGGTAATTACACACTATGATAATGCAATGATATTGAAATCCCTGAATGGGTACCAATGCTGTCCTCATCAGCCTTCTGGCTTGGCGGATGCAGGTCAGCATGCCGAAGGGCAAGAAGGGAAGGAGAAGGGCTTCCCCCAGGACTATTCCAGTCCTGGATGGCTCATTCAGATGCCAGTTACAAGAGGCAAGGTGGAGAACCTTACTAAAATGTCAAAAAAAAGAGCATTAAGTTAGTCTATTATAGGGAAATATTTAAATCTACCAAAAATTTCACAGAATCACAGAATAGTCTAAGTTGGAAGAGACCTCCAAGATCACCCAGTCCAACCTCCGACCTAACGCTAACAAATCTTCCACTAAACCATATCCCTAAGCTCTCCATCTAAACATCTTTTCAAGGCCTCCAGGGATGGTGACTCAACCACTTCCCTGGGCAGCCTATTCCAGTGACTAACAACCCGTTCAGTAAAGAAGTTCTTCCTAATATCCAACCTAAACCTCCCCTGGCGCAACTTTAGCCCATTCCCCCTCGTCCTGTCACCAGGCACGTGGGAGAATAGACCAACCCCCACTGGACATTTCATCCCAGAAATAAAACTTGGTTGAAAAAGAAGAAACTCCAATTTTAAGCTTAGTTATCCACCAATCCAAAAAGTTTGCTTGAGCGATAAATGAAGAAATTCCTCTCCTGTGACAGGTCCAGAGACCCGTTTTCATAATTCTGTTTTGAAACCTACGATGTACGTGAGGCTATGCATAAAATGTGAGAAATATACAAGCCGTTTGCCAGAACTTATTAAGACTTCAAAGGTTTTTAGATAAGGTCCCATTACTCCATCATAAATTATTTTGCTTCTCTCAGAGATTTTTTGCTGAGTTATTTACTAATAAAGGTTTTCAGCAATTCCCTCGACTGGGGAGCCGTCAGTCTTATCTTCCAAAGCAGCTCTGCCTCAGGTTCAGCAGGACGTCAGCACTTGGAGCACAATTTTCTTGCGAAAGTGATGTTCTGTCACCTTTGGAAACACTTTTCCATCTCCATCAGTTTCGCCTGCCTACGGCAATTTACTACATCCTTTTTGTTTTCACACACAGCTGGGAACACAGCTGGCAGTAGGAGGCAAGTCGGAAAGGCCCAGGTTTCAGCAGGGTGAGGGGTGTTTCGGAGAACACCTCGGCTCTTCTACCATCCAGCTACTACTTAGCGAGGCTGAATATTGACTGCTTTATTTGCTCTAACTTAGGGTGAGACTTTTACATTAACTGCTTAATACCTGAATGCAAACAAATGCTGGAGATGCAGTACAGACTCAGAGAAACCAAGTAATTCACAGCAGTCCAATCTGACTTTAAACAGCACTCATTAATCAACGCGCTTCTCCATATCGTGCAAGTCAAAACCATTTGAGGTTCAAAACCAAACAGCTCTTTCTCCCAATCTTCCCCACAGAGACTAAAGCCAAAGAAAACGTGGCAGGCCCGCGAATGTTTTAGATGTGTTCAGGGACAATACTCCGACACCTTTCCTGTTGGTACTCAAGGTGGGGCCAGCGATCCGCATCGTGACGCAGGATGGTCCATACGTTCCTGGAATACGGCCCCGAGCCCCGGCACAGCCTCCCCTCGGGGGGAAAAAAAAGAAGTTTGAAAGCGGATAACGACCACGAGTTGGCTTTAAGCAGGACTTCGCCCTTGCGTTGGAGCTACGGAAACATTCCTGGTAATCAGCAGTTATTTTTCAAAGCTAAACTCCAAGGCCCTGATCCCGCCAAGACTGTGCATTCTTAAATTAATGTAATTGCATAATTCCATTGACTCCGATGGCATGGGAGGAATATGGTTGCCAGGCTTATCCGCTACAGGCTTCAGCCAACGTGCCAAAACCCTTCTGAAAGGGGGTATTAAAATTTCATTAGATATGTTTGGTTCTTAAAACAAACCTAGTATTAAGTAATAAAAGATACACAAAAATGGATAAACCGTGCAAATTTGACATCACATTTCTTTGCCTTTCTTCTCCGGGCCAAAAAAAAACTTAATTGACATGAATCTGTGTAATTTTTCCTTTTGCTCTACTGCCTCACAAACATGTTTACTCAATTTACAAAGCTCAGCAAAACCGTATTTCCTGCTTTCACCCAATGTCAAGCTAGCTATGAAAATCAAACCGTCCTGAATTTGTTCGGCATCCTAAAACAAATCACTGCTCGTTAGCTGCCTTTTGCTAGGACACGCACTAAGCCAGTCTCGTTTTTCCTAAATGGTTTCCTGGGATCGACTGCGGCCCAGACGGGTTCAAAACAGATGAGGAACACCCACGAGCATTAAAACATCACTCAGCCAACATGCAGTTCTAAAGGTGTGAGTGAGAGAACACATTCCACATCACGAGGAGGAGTTACTACGATAATTGGTAACAGCACAGCCACAACAGAATTATCAGACAGCGGCAATGACACATTACAATCCCAGTTTCGGTGTTTGCGATACGTTAACGCGCAGTGAAATAGGCATTGTCTCTCCTCTGGTTTAAAATTTAGAAAAGCAACACGGATCAGGACAAAGCCTTACGCTTTTTACCAGCCGTCCTGCAAACAGGCACGCCACGGGAAGGCTGTGACTTGTAAGTCATCGTAATTAATTATCGTCCTGCTTTTAGAGGAGAGATGAATGCATAAATTACTAGCAGGTTGCTCACGAAGCGCTGTAGTTGATACAGGATGCATGCACAGATTCACGTAAGAAAACACCGTTTTTTTTGGCCAGCTCCAGTTACGCCACTTCGTTTGACACTATTTCCAGACTGATGCAGGCAAGCTTTCTGGGTACAAACTCTCGAAGTTGTTTGAATTTTCTAATCATACACAATCAGAACAATAAAAAAAAAGAATTACCTACTATTTTTTTTCTGCTCTAAAAACGTCATGAGCTTCTTGTATGAAAACAGTAAATGGTTCTCAGTGCTTTCCTTCACCCATAAAGCCACCATACAAACCAGAGACGTTTCAGAAGACGTGACCATTAAGAGAGGAGCAGAAAGTATCAGCAGCCTGCGGGTCAAGGACTGACTACACGTGAAATCCACCTGCGTTAGCCAGAATTGGTGGTTTCATCCCCAGTCTTTCTAAGGGATGCGATATCCATGGTGTAGCACGTAGCCTCCTAAGGAGGACTTTGCCAACAGGATGTCGTAGGGTTTCCACCGTACGGAGTACCGAAACTTCATTTAAACAAGCTGGAATAATTAAGACATCTCTTCCTTTCATGTTTTCAGGGTATTATTCCTACACGTACAACATTCCATCTTTAACAAGATTTTGGTGTGCACTGCCCTCGTTACTATTACTCGTTTTTAAATAACGTCTGTGAAATCTTATGGTTTTTTCCTACCTTAATACTGTATCCCTGTTCCGAATTAATCTGGAGAAAGCCCCCTGGGACAGCTCCATTTTCCATCTCCTGTTGAGATCCTTCAGCGTAACTCTCCATCGTTACGTATGACTATAAAATTTCTTTTGTACCAGCAGAGCTATTCCAGCTTGCATGCCGTATTTTTTTCACTTGACAATCAAGCTGGTTTTACTTATGTTTACTGTGTGGTCTGTTGCTATTGTATGCTGGCTTAGCTGGGAAGCTGCATTTCCAGTCTGGATGCTTTCCATCTTCCCGTCAATTTTGTCATGCGATTTTTAAACTCGTTTTCTAAAGCTTCTAGCATGTGGGGGAAAATATTTAATTATCCCTAGCGTCAAAAGTGAAATATTAATTTATTTTTTATTTTTACTTGGGATAAACATCTTAGAGGAAACATCTGGGTATCGCAAGGAGAATTTGTTTTCTAAATTCCTATTTTCCAGTTTCCGTGGAGCATCTACAATTCTGCATCATGAACACGATGTCATACTGTTAGCCCGGGCTGACACCCCTCTCATTTGACCTAATCAAAACTGATAAGGCATATTAAAAAAGATAAATTTAGATGGATCTGCAGGTGCCGTGACAATTTACTGAAGTTGAGGGGGAAGTTCATCCTCATTCTTGAGAAACAAACTATATACAGCATTGCTGAAATAATGGGCACCAGGAAAGTATTAGGCACTTACGTGTAAGGCAGCTTATATAGCTGCACTAATTCCAAACGAACCACACAACTGCGTGGAAGGAAGCGTTGTGAATCACGGCTCACAGTTCTCTTGTCGTAGCTTTGGGAAAGGATTAAAATATTTTCACTCTAACATAAAAAGGATTTTAAAACTCCCAAAGGCCACGCGTTAATTCCAGAAGTGGTGTTCGGTCTTTGATGACAGATAAAGTATTTTGAATCAAAAAAAAAACAAACAAAAAGATAATTAAACTTCCACTTCTAGCACACTTCTTAGGACACATACCAAAGATGCCACAGACATAAACCATCCCCGCTGCCGTTTCATGTTATCCATCAGTTTACTCATGCACAGAGCAGTCACAGAGCATGCAGCATGCAGTAAAGGGAGAGCAGAGGTTAACAACCTGGAAGCATAGGATCTGAGAATGTGAGAACAAGTTAAAGACAAGAGTTCCTCTCCATTGTCACTGAGGGTCGAGAAGCAATGCTGCAGCGTAGAGCAGTGAGAGTGGGGGAAATACAGTTTGTCCAAGACATACACATATCTCCGCAAGTGGCGGCAGGTATAACTGAAAGACAAGGGTAAAGGGAGAGAAACAGAAAAAGAGGTATTTTCCTTTAACGTCCACGATTTAACTTCCCAAAGAGGTTTTTGTGCCAAGAGTCAACGGAAGATGCCGAAGTCAGCAACGTGGCAGCTTGGCATAAAACAACGGTTTCACAAGACAGAAGGGAACTGCTAAGCCTGTGGCCACGCGCTGGTTCTGTCGGTACTGCAAAGGGATTTTGCCAAGTCTCGTGCATTAGAGATGCAAATAATCGGGCCCTTTTTTCTTTCTGGTTGATAGTATTAAAAAAAAAACCAACTTAGTCTCTCTCTGTTTGCCCTGAAAATAGAAATGCGTGAATTTGAACCCAGTTTACAAAGTCTCTCATAACCAACAGGGTATCTAGGGATACGTGGGTATCTCTCGCGTCTGGACATGCCCTTTTAGTGCTGAGCTGGCAAAGCTACACATGCAGAGACTGAAGACCAAGTTGGTTTTGAAGTTGAGTCTCTTTCACTGGCTTTGGAATGAAGAAACAAACACCTGAACTCTAGCCGGCGGCGTCCTTGCCAAATGAACACCCATCATTTCAGAGTTTTATAGGTTAAAACGCACAACATTTTCTACCCCAGTTGTATTTCATGGGTTACAATCCTCTGCCTATAATCCCTCCTCTACGGGGAGCTAAAACGCGCTTGGGAGACTACATCACTCGTGTACCTTAGGTGAAGAATGGGATAGAAAAGAGCGTCAAACAGCTGATCCTGGGGCACAGTCAGCGTGCCTCCAAGCCTAAAACTTTATCAGGACCACTACCTCTGACTGCTTTAGTTTAAACAGCATTCACCGGGCATTAAATAGCATTCCTGGGTTAAAATAAACTACCTACCTCTGCTGAGAAAGTTGGGAAACACAACCCTTTTTGGCAGTTTCTTTGTAGAAATGCTAACTTTTGGTAGAGGAAGCAGCTGCTGGGAGGTAATTCTTAAGCCATCGTACCTTTTTTGACTACAATTTTAAATGTTATCAGCATGCCACGAGCTACACAGACCATTCTTTTCACTCCGCAGGCCGGGGATGGAGAGGATAAGGAATGGCATTTCCAGAACTCTGCACTGAGGGGAACACTCAGCACACGAGGAATTGAGAGCATGCTCTAATATCACTTATCTTCGATTCCCATCAGTGCTGTCATAGGAACACACATTTACTCTTAGATGATAAACTTTCACTCTCCTGTTTTTGAGGCACTGAAAGTAAAACAAAACCACCTCTTTGAATGTCTTCTCACTATGTAAATATTGCAACAGGTATATTCTCTACATGTTTGAACTTATTAAATAAAAAAACCTCTTATGTTCTATAAATCTCGAATTAAGACCATTCTTTGTATTTAATAGCCACTGTGAATTGAGAATCAAAAGAATCCCCCCAGATTTTCAGATGCAACAACACTTGGGAGACTCAAGTTGCAGGAATCTGTCCAGTAAAAAAATCCATCTCTTCCATCAGATCATCCACGATTCCCGAATGCAAACCGGCTGGAAATGAGCATGACAAAGATGGAAAGCCAACGACACCTTGAAGATAAACGCAGATGCTCAAAAGGGATCAAGTCAAAGCACCCGACTCCCTCCTCAGCTACGCTGCTGGGATCCTTTGATTCGCACTTTGACGTCAAGGGTAGCTGAAGACAGAGAGTGGCATTTAGAAATCTCCGAGGGTTTATTCCCAAGGGTGTTTACGTGTGGGTTTCTTGGTTGTCTTTCACTTTGTCCAGCACAGCACAAAAAAAGCTTCCACCGAGCACAGTGGGTGGGGAATTGAAAGAAAGAGCAAAACTAAATGAAACAGCAAAACCAGCACAAAAAAGGCTCATTTGCTAACCATGAGAAACGCACGTTTTTGAATAAAAACATACCTACAATGCCTTGATACTACAAAAGAAAACAGAGAACCTGACATCAGGGAACAGACCAGTGAACTACATATTACTCGAGGACTTTTTTCTATCCAAGTTTCTGGCATTTGGGAAAATGTTTCCTTCCCTGATCCTGGCGTTGCCTCATCTTGCCCAGAGGCAAGGTATAAAATGAGAAGGGAGAGGGGAAACTTCAGTCTGGCTGGGCAAATGAGGGGAAAAAATAGAAAAAAAAAAAGGCAAATCAAGTAAAATCAGTCAACTACACCACTCTTAAAAAAAAAGAAAAGAAAAAAACTTTTCTAAAGAGAGAATTGCTATTTCCAGTAATTCTCCCCAAAACTTCTCTTCCTACCTACTGCCAGCTGTAGGGAGTCCCTCTCCTGACTGCCTGAGGTCCTCAGAGGACATAGTATGAAACACACCGATAACAAATTCAGGAAAGAAATTCCACTTTGCTGAAGGTCTTCCAAACCTGCTCGTTTTCACGTTTCTCCGAAGAAAATTCCATGTCCTAAATTGTCCCATTCTTTGGCCAGAGAGTCAGTCTAAGCTCCTACATGCAGAGGATGGGAGGAAGCTTGACCTATCCAGGAGCAGCAGCTCTATGCAGTTTCTAGCACTTAAATTAAGTCTGTCCATAAAAACATCTAAATCATTAGAGAACAATGAAGCAGAAACAAGACACGTGGCCTACGTGACTGCCAGCTGACACAGTACGATCACAAAAGCAAGCTGTGTAGTTGCTACTTGTTGCAGATATTTTGCTTTCGGTGATCACATCACTTGAAAGTTTTAACTTCAACTCCCCGTAACCCAAGAGGTTTACTCAAGGCTACAGCCACAAGCTGAAAATTTAGCAAAATTAAGAGTTACAAAATAACAAGTACTGAAATTCATGATATCTATTTTTTTAAACTGTAAGGACAGACTTGAACAAGAAAACACCACAAAAACGTGCAAAGCCACTTCCATCCTTATTTATCGAAACCAGAAAGTAAATATTTTCTCTACTGAAGTCAACTGAGATTTTAAAATAAATATATCAAAGGCGAAAACATAAACAGCACCAAGCCAACATCTTCTGAGCAACGCAGAAACGAAGCGAATTGGGCAGGGTATAGAAGAACGGTCTGAACGCTAAGCTCTCTGTAAATACAATATAGACCAAAAGTACATACACAGGATTCCAGAGAAAAATTCCCAACGTTAATGTTTGAGTAATACTAATTCACAATCTGCATCTCAGTGCATGCCAGATTTTATGGAGGTTATAAATCTTTGACTTTATTGAGGAAAAAGTAAGGTCTTGTCAACGTACATACCACGTGTATTAGCTCAGGGAAACTAGATTAATCTGCAGCAATTAAAAAAAAAAGGCCAATTTTGCTAAGCCTGATTAAATATTTAGGTCATATCGTTTCCGCAGGAGAACTGGAAAAATGCACACCAAACATCTTTTGCTGAGTTTGAAGACTTAATCGCTCGACTTTCAAAGGGGAGTTGTGCTCCAACACGACTCTACGGGAACGCCAGAACGAAATCATTTTTGGAAAAAAGAAAAGCAACAAAGTATAAGTTAATTCAACTGCAGCACGTGTTAGTCAGCATCCCCAGCTATCTGTACACACACCGGGAGAACGTCGTGACGTGCTACGAAGTTTTTACTACTGTTGGTGTCAAACAACCTATGCTCTAGGAAGCGGATTAGTCATGACTTTCACGTTCCCGAAGACGAACGCAACATAAATGTAGACTACGCTCACTCAAATACGACGGAGAGACTGCAGTAATAAGAACACTACCTAAGCATTACTTGAATACTTTTTTTCCTTAGTACCAAGACTATTACGGATGACTGATATGCATCCATCAAAGAAAGGCGGTTTGGGGTGGGTTTCTGCCACCGTGGTGGTGGTAGCAGAGTTAACCTGCTTAAGATACCATTGAAGTCAGCGCTGCAGATGCAGGCAATCGCGCTGTCTTTACTTTATACTAGAGCACTTAAAACTTAATTCCTTCTTTTTCAGACAGTTTTGGTATCTTTTTCCCCAGTCCAACTCTAAGCAGTCCTACTTAAGAGTCCAACGCCTAAAGTCCTAGCTCTAGTCCTGCTCTAAGCAGAGTCAACACTCAGTTCACACCAGACCAGGGTTTTGTTCAGTTGGATCTTGAAAGCCTCCAGGGACGGAGGCTCTACAAACTCTGGGCTCCTGTGCTTGACTGAAAGCTTTTCTGTGTCATTTTTCACAGTCATTTTCTCAAGACTATGAAAAATTACAGAATCAGAGAATCGCAGGATCACCTAGGTTGGAAGAGACCTCCAAGATCACCCAGTCCAACCTCTGATCTAACACCAACAAGCCCTCCACTAAACCATATCACCAAGCTCTACATCTAAACGGCTTTGAAAGACCTCCAGGGATGGGGACTCAACCACTTCCCTGGGCAGCCCATTCCAATGTCTAACAACCCTAAAGAAGTCATTCTTTAAAATGACTCTAAAATGAATGACTTGAAAAGTCATCCAAACCTCGATGCACGTCTCCAGATGTGACCCAAGGAACGCCAAACGAAGCAGAAGTAGCACGTCCCTACATGTGGGGGCTATGCTCCTGCCTTCCTTTTTGGGGACAAGTATCCCCAAATCCCTAAATTTACATCTCACAGAGCGATGACAGGATTTTAAACTGCATCCTTGCAAACAGCAGCTGCAGGGGGGGGGGTTCACGGGGTTAAGGTTGCCGTAACAACACAGAACAGAAAAAGATGCCAATTGTTTAAATACTTCAGAAGAGATTATTTGTGGTAACGCGTCATGGACATGGGTTCCCGTGCCCTGATGAGGCACTCTGTCACTGTGCCGGCCAAACGTACGCAGAAGGCTTATGAGAGGAGCGTTAACTGTATGCGTAGAAGTATTTATAGCGAAGGAAGACAGGGAAATGAAAGAACAATTCTGCTTTCTGTATTTATCGAATGATAAATACATGAGATTCTTATACAGAAAGCATACAGACTTTCGCAACAGGATCCTTCCGATCTGAGCCCCGTGTAAATTGCGGCATCTGGAGAAACCTATTTGTGGACCCGAGAGCACAATTAATGAGTAACAGAAACATGTCTCCACACAGCTTCACAGCAAATTTATTCATTCATTGTTGATCTAAGTGTATTTACTTTACCTAAAAGCCTGTTCTTTCCTCAACTTGCTGAAGGCCATTACCATTAAATAGGTTGAGTCATTCAACAGTTATAAAGACCCGATGCACATTAAAGTTGCTAAATCCTGATTCTTTCTTCTGTACCTACAGCTTCATCCTCCACTTAAAAGTGTCAGATGTTTTCAAGTGCAATATTCCACTTCTTAGCCACGCAAAATAAGGTGAAAGTATATGGTGGTGAGAAATACCTTGGCTCAAGTACTTAGAGACTCAAAGATGTCCAGTTGTTTTCTGTCCTCACCAAATCTGTAAAATGCTCACGTAACTGGGGGGTCCAAAAGCAAGATTTTCCATACGTGGCATAGATCTGCAGGAAAGTACAGGCTTGAAGAGATTTGAATAGATCTGTAGGTTTGAAGGAGGCTGCTCTTTGGATGGGACCGACACCGTTCAGCGGGGTGCTACCAGTAAACGTTCAATTTTCCTCTTTGCAGTCACTCGTACCTATCCTGTCTTCACACTTCTGGAGAGAGAACTTAGCTCACTGAATTGCAAAGCTGGCAGAGCATTGCACATACACACTGACCCCAGTTAAAATGCCAAATACGCAGCAGCCGTACAAGACCAGAAGTCATGACTTCGAAACAATGCTCCATTATTTTTACGCTGATGCTTCCTTACAGCCGTAATACAATTTTAGGTTGTCAGATAAATCCTTGTACGTTCACTACTCGTTCACCTATTTAATCATAGTTGACAGTTTTTTTCCAGAGAGAAAATTTCTGAAAAGGAAATAGTACACATTGTATCTGAATAAAGCAGTTAATGAGCCAAATAGCTCGCAACGGGAGATAAAAGACAGGTTCAAGCAAGTCATTATCTTGAGTCACTTCGTTATTTCTTTTAAGGAACGCTGTCCTATAAATATGTTCCATTCAAAACAAACTGCAAAAGCAAGTTATAATACATAATTCTGTAATTCTACTAGGACAACAGTAGTTTTAAGAACACTGTTAGAATTCCTTTTTTTTTTTTAAAAAAAAAAAAAGTCAAATCTTCTGTAGGACAATTTATTTCTACAGAGCAGATATTTTAAAATGCAAAATCTGTAAGGTTC
Source organism: Oxyura jamaicensis (assembly GCF_011077185.1). Lineage (NCBI taxonomy): Eukaryota > Metazoa > Chordata > Aves > Anseriformes > Anatidae > Oxyura > Oxyura jamaicensis. The sequence continues at coordinate 2,295,130 of NC_048926.1, read as the reverse complement.
ACTTCATCTCTGCAAAATTCCTTCTCCTACGTACTGGATTATTGCTGAGACCGAGTCACAAAACTGCTGTCCTTTTTGTCTTTGAGGATTTGTTGTTTGCTGTTGGTCGTGGTGGTGTGTTTTTGTTATCTGTGGATGGAAATTGCAAACAGCTTCTTTATCCCTGAATGGGAGAAGAGTTTGATTTCATTGGAAATATGGAAAAATGCTGAAGTGAATTACGCACTACGTAATCAAAGATCCATTTGCAAACTGGGGAAAAAAGAAAATAAAGCCAAAACACATTCCACAGATGTTACTCTGGAGGTATTTAAGAGATGTGGATGTAGCACTTCAGGACGTGGTTTAGTGAGAGATTTGCTGGTGTCAGGTGAAATAGGTATCGAGACTTCAATAAATTTTAGTTCTGAGGCCAAGTTTTGTGCTAATTTGAATTATGTTCGTTACTCACATGTTCTGCCAAGCGGTGACTTACAGCTCAAAAGATGCTGAAGTGCTGCACAATTTCCTAGGTGGCAGAAGATTCATGAATTGGAGCAACGAATTCCTCCCAAGAAATGCAAGAATTATCCCAATGTCTACATTTTACAGGTCAGCAAAGTGCTGCAGTAGGAGAGAACTACTTCGACCAGTGTTGAACATTTCATGTGGTAAAAACTTAGATTTTAAACACCATTTCAAGGCAATCAACAATGGTATCGTTGAGGAACATTGTGCTACGATATGTGAAACAACCCCGAGACAGAACGAAGAGATAGTTTGCCCAAGACCCCTCCCTGTTTCATGCTGAGCCAACCCACCTCAAAATAAAGCTGTGAGTCTGTCCATCTGGGACATCTCCAGTAGCCCATGAAGCCAGGGGTGCCAGGCACGTGGATGACGAGAGTATTACTAGCCCATCAGGTGCCCACTCAGAATCCCCAGTGGGTTCAAGCAGGCTTAACTCAAGTTCATCGACGTTTCCATGTTGGCAACAGCTGATATCGGCCTAAAACCTCATCTCCTTATGTTATACCCAGGCAAAAAACAGGCCTCCTCTTTCCATTAATACAGCTAAAGCAACGTTTTGATATGTCCGACCACAACCACACTCAACACATACCAACAACGAATGCTTCATTCCTTAAAAAAATTAACTTACATCTACTTTGCTAAGTTCCATCAGCAAGATTGTTGGCACTAACGTTATCCTCTCCCTTATTTGTTGTTGCAACTCCCGTCTCCTCTTTTGTCAAAGCCTTTCCTACTAATTGCAATGACACCTCCCAACTTTGGAGTGGCTGATCAGCTTTATAAGCTCCCCCCCCAGCTAATCTAGGTCAACAAGCTACTAATAAAGCCAGCAGATGCTTCTTGAACGCTGAATTGCTTTCGTCTCCTAACAAAAGCCGCTCCACAGGAAGTCCATGGGTACAAGAAGCAGCACTGATACAGCAGAGGGGTAAAAAGATAAAAAGCAATTGCAATGTGTGCCCGTGGCAGTGAACAGCTCATGAAAGAGCAAGCTGCGACTACCAGAAACCCAACATACATAGGTGAGACAAATCTCTTTGAGTATCCTGCTGTGCTCATCTTCTACCGCTACCAGTCCCCAGATCAAAATCCAACTTCAGACTCAGTGGCTTGGAGCTGTCTGATCCTCCCTTCCCCAAATGCCCTCTTTCAAACGCAGTCAGCACGCTAGAGTATCCTGAAGGCCCCTTTCTGAAAAGCCATTCATTTTCACTCCACTTGGAACATGCCATTATCGTTTTGGTACCGCGCTGCTCTGTGTGGAAAAAATATATCTCATTATAAAGGAGTTTCTCATAAATAAAGTATCATTTACGCCAGGGGAGGTTTAGGTTGGATGTTAGGAAGAACTTCTTTCCTGAACGGGTTGTTAGTCACTGGAATGGGCTGCCCAGGGAAGTGGTTGAGTCCCCATCCCTGGAGGTCTTGAAAAGACGTTTAGATGTAGAGCTTAGGGATATGGTTTAGTGGAGGACTTGTTAGTGTTAGGTCAAAGGTTGGACTGGGTGATCTTGAAGGTCTCTTCCAGCCTAGATGATTCTGATTCACATCCAGGTTGGATTTAAGTAGGCTCTCCTCTAATCTACCATGCTACAAAACTATCTGAGAGTTAAGCAGCATTAAAAGCAAGACGTCTTTGAGGCTTCTTCTAATTCTTACTTCAGAGGCAACGTCAGTCAGTCAGATATGTGGCCTTCCGTACGGTGTAGAGATATTGCTACAATCTCAGGCATAAAGCACATAGTAAATGCCACCAAAGCAAAGGACAGGCAACTAAAAATCAACACAAATATTTCAGCGTAACAGGAATTCATCGGGAATTACAGGGCTGAAGTTTGCTGGGACGGGTGAATCCCCACAAAAAAAAAAAGTCTTAGGGGACAGGAATTAGAGGATGCCATTGTTTCTATCAACTGGTCTCCCAAAGCAGAGTCAGGCCTGCAGGGCATCCTGCATGCTCATGGCTTGCACCATGAACACAGGTGATGAAAGCCAGCGTAATTCTGATTTAGAAAAAAACAACTCTTGTTTAGAAAACTTAGCAACAGCATGACTAGGTTCTTCTCTATTACTTTCATTCAGGTAATTTCCTTCTAGCACAAGGATAATCTACGCGTGATGAAAAAGTAAATAAGGGGAAATAATTACCTATTACTCTTAAACCAGAGATATTTATTAGATCATTATTAGAAGCCAGGGATTTGTGACCGCACCCCTCCCAGTGTCTGCAGAGGCAGAAATCACTATTTCAGTGAAACTATTCACTGCCCTCTGTTCACTTTCCCTTTTCTTTTGGTTACAAAAAGGGAAGGGGAAAGCTGATGCTTGGGGGGGTTCAATATTTTAACAGCTCTGGCCACAGGGCATCTACTCCGAGAACGCCTTTCAGAACCTGATCTTTTACTGCTGTGTACCTTGACTTGGGAAGTCTCTTGGTATACCCTGGTGCGAGATCAGACACCTCTTTTCTCAAGGGTTTGCTGTTATGGACACTTTGCTATTACGATAGACAGAAGAGTAAACTGAGATTTAATTATCCAGTTAAAAATTGGACCCAGAACATGCTTCATAGGGTGAATTCAGAATATAAGAATCTTCATATTTGAAAAAATGCTTCTCTCTCGTTTAATACCATTCATTCCCTGATGCAACAAAGCCAGAAATGTGAGTTTAACAGAAATATTGCATGCTCTATTCGTCTAATTTCTTTCCCTCAACTCACACCTCTCATTTAAAACCTGAAGTGCCTACTACGCTGAAATTCTACCAATTAAAAGTGAGACTCTTGCATGAGAAGCAACTTTCCTCAAGTTTGCAAGCGTGAATTCAATTAGAAACCCAACAGCTTTGAAGCATTCATGAAGAAACCTGGCTTTTTTTTTTTTTTTCCAGTTTTGCTCCTTAAGAAATGCCTTTGATTTGGGTAACTCAGTTTCAGTAGTTTTCTGCACCGACTGTCCCACTGCTGCACTCAAACGAAACGGGAAGCTGTACGTTAAAGGGCTTCCGTGGACATCAAAGGGAATAAAAAGGCAGGAAAATCTGAACGCTCACATTTATCTTCCTACATGTGAGCAGCCCGAGGAGTTCTGAGCCAGCAATTACATCTCATTATTGTCACTGTTAGGAAATTTTATGCAGCAATTGGTAAATTCTAATTTCATCACATTCCCACAATAATTTGGGACTTCTCAGTTTCATGTGGTCCCTACTAAGCAGGTCAGATCACACGCTTTGCTGCTGCGCAAATGTTTTTCTTTCTTTGGAGAACACCACACATACCGGACTACTCGAAGAAGCAAGCGCCGGGCCAACGCAAAATGTCTTCTGCTTCTGTACAAAGAGATCCTTTTGGATGAAAATTTAGCTTTGGAGTTAAGACAAAGCAAAAACTAACAAATGAAACCACAGTCCCAACCCCCCAAAAAACCAGACTCATACAACTTACTGCTAAGGAACTGATGATAAACGTGAAGCTACTCTGACACCACTTTTTCGCTTTAGAAATCAAGCTTGTGAAGTAGGGAGGAGAGCTTTCCCATTTCTCCCCAAAGCCATAAGATCAGAAAATTCCCTCTGCAGACCTGAACGGGGCGCCTTCGCATTGACACTTCCAGAAGACTGCCAGAAATGAAAGCAAACTATGATTTCAAACTTACAAGTCAGGGATGTAAATGGGTTTCTCAGTCTCAGCTCTTCTTTCGGCTCTCATTTTAAGGAGTTAGCTTAAGTGAGCTCACCTATGTATTTTAAAAAAACATTTCTCCTATATATGTAACACACAAATATATAAAATAAGTAAGAAAACACTTTCAAGAGTCACAGGCCAGGAAAAAAGGCCAGGGTACCACACGTAATGAACAGATGCATTACAGAGTCCAGCCTCATTCTGCCAAATACAAGCAGACATGAAATACGTGATGAATTTTCTGCTTGTCCCTAATTCATAAAAAAACAAGTGATCATCTAGGGGAAAGAGGAGGCAAGTAACACGCCCTCTTCTTTTAAGAGTAATACAATGTAAGAATTGATAATGTGACAAATTAGTCTGATTATATCACACCCATAAAAAGGTAGGTAGAAACGATATCAAGAGGTCTAGCTCTCTATCAAACTACTTTGGGAACATTACAGAGATGTGCCACTCTACGACGATGACAAACAAAAACATTGCCAAAAAAAAATAACCACTTCAATAACGGGCAACCAAAATTCAGACTGGCCACGTATTTATATTGTGAACAAACCCGTTCTTGGCTAAGCAGCAAACCTGTTCTCCAAATAAGCCAATATTCATTTCTGCAAAAGTTTCTGGCAAAAACCTATTGCTTCATATTGTTCCCTGAACCCCACTGAAGTCTCTAGACAGCAGAGGAAATCAACAAAGCGTGACATAGGTAAAACTCTGCCATCTCTTGGTGTTTCTCTTAAGTTATCTAAAGGAGAGAAGGGCAGCTGAGGAAGAGTTCACAGCGGGCCACACAGCCGTGCACGTAAATAGCTGTGACAACAGCAGAGAAAAAAAAAAGGTAAAACTAGCCCTGGAAAGTCATTTAACAGCAGATGTGCCTAATTAGCGAGGTGTATGGCAACCTCTAGTGGTACATGCCTGCTTAGGAAACAGCAAACATTCCTATCCACGAAGCCACCGAGATGGAGGAGAAACATTTGCCTTAGGTAATCGGTCTTGTTTTGTGTCAGTAACTTACTAGAATGACTCAGCGATGAGATGTCAAAATACTGCTGTTCAGGGAAAGCCTTTTCCTTCATCTCCAAGTGTGCCACCTCCTAGAGCAGGCAGACTAGCTGTCAAAGAGCTGAATGTCATAAAAACCATCTCCAAATAGGATCGAGGAATTCATGCCAAGGAACTCGCGGTTTTAAGGGACAAACGGAATACCTGCGACAACACATCGCTTGGGTTTGTAGTGACTTTTACTTCCCGCAGCTGCCGGTGATAAATTCATACAAATCCGTCAATTATTACGCCTGCTGGAATGTGAAACAAATTCCCCAACATTACGAAGCTGTATTTTACTGAGATCCTAAGTATAATATATTGAATGTTTTCAGCTAATTCTTTCCCAGAAAAGAGTCTTAAGAATTTAGAGCAATTGTCAATTGCTGCGCCGAATGGGATTAGGAAAAAGCATGCATGGAAATGGAATTACTTCTCACATTAAGGAAGGAATCATTAGAGCATCTGGTGGGGCCTTAATTATGACTCTCTATTCATTTGTATTGCTAAGCAGATTTTAAGGTGAGTGTTTCACAGCTATTTAATCTAAAAACCTATACCCTAAAATACTTACAAAGTCTTCTCTTTGGTCTTTTCCTTCACAGAAAAAGTTTTTTTTTTTTTTTTTTTTTTTTAAGTATCCTGTGGTTTATTTTCTCAGACATGCCTGCCCTCTGATAGCAGAATCAGAACAAGGATCTCAATAAAAATATTCTACTTTGGGATCACGGAGCAGGTTGGGTCCATCGGCGCTGGCTAAATTTAGTGACTGTAACAGACTTCGTAAGATAGGAAAAGAAAGGACAACGTATGCTTCAAAGTGTTAATCTCTTATGAAATATGTGTTCATAAATATTCATTCCTATTAATTTTCTTAATAGCCACAGCTATTTTATGTTAGAAGTACGTATCTTGACAAGAAATCAAGCTAAACTATTTCCTTTATGGTACTTGAGCCTGCCTGGTTGAAAGCTCCTGAAATGAAAATTCTACCAGATGAGCAGTCAAGTCCACAGCCTGCCTCTGGAACCGACTCCTCCTTCCACCAGCCCGCCCAGCTCCTAGCTGTACAAGACGTTTCACAACAGAATTTAATCCATTTTGTATCAGGGTCTTCTGATTTATAAGCAATCATGACTACCGTGACAAATTAAATCACGATGTTGGTGGCCGCCTTTGCCTATTCTTGAGATGCACAGTTTTAGAACTGCAGCATAAGATCGGGGGTCAATTAAAGACAAAAACCGAAAACAAACCAAAAAACCATATATATTCCCTAACCCTCCTCTTGTTTCTCTGGTTCTGGTTTAAATCTGAAGCCATCTCTTTCATTACAGTTTCTACTCCATAGTAATACGGAGCATCCACCTACAAAAAAGCAGAAGCTTAAAAATAATAGCGTGGAATATCTTTAGCCTACGTAAGAATATTACCTCGTGTATGATATATATCATATTGCCTTTTTGGTTTGCATTTCAGCTGACGGGTCTGACCATTTTTTGGTACTTATTCCATTATTTCCAACCACTACGGTACAGCTCCAAGCCTGCCAAGCAGCTGGTGGCTGGTAAAACCAGCAGACTGCTAAGACTACCAGGCTTGACGACTGTCTTCCTGCAACTCTTCAGATGCACTGGAGTCTGAGAACAAACGATCTGCCATCTGTTCCTGAGAACTCCTGAAGCGGTAACTTGAAGCAGTCTTACCGTTTTTACACAAAATCCTCACCCTGCTCTCTGAATGCCTTGACAGCACAGTTCTCCGCGCGTTTCAACTTTTATTATTTGTACACAGCTCAGAATTTTCATTTCAGGAGCTAAGACCCCAAGCTAAGGCTCTGCTAAATGTTGTACAGAAACCAATCAACTACTAACGGCTTACGCTGTTGGGACTACTACATTTTAAATATGCCATCACTTTCTTCGTCGCTCTAAGGCCTCTTTTTCTATTTGGCATCAAATTTCAAATGTGGCATTGTTAGTCCTTCGTAGAAGGAAGTATCAGAGCACCTCTGATAGATAATTTGACAACGAATTTCCATGTGGTATGATTTTATTTTCCTATTTTCTGTCATTCACTGTTATTCCTCCTCACTGCATGCATCAAGCAACAACTGAACGGTACCTTCAATAGGAATAGCACAATTATTTCACAACTAAAATCAAGTAGCACCATTGAAGTCACATTTCAGCTACGCGTGTCTAGACAGATGACAACGCACCCCACCTCGACAGATGTTGAAATGCTACGTACAAGGAGTGCAAGATAATTTAATTGGGTTGCACAGCCTCCCTTGGGTCTCGAGCTGGCTCTCAAACACCACGGAGTCAATCTGCTTCAAAGATACAGTTACAGATGGCGAACACTTCATGTGAGGAGGCTGGAAGAGGCTGGCGTATGGAAGAGCCTCACAGCACATAAAGGCTCTTTTTACGTTTCAGAGTTAAAATGCTGAGGTGAGATGTGTAAAAGTACTGAGCTTCCTGCTTCTCTACCGACAGCTGCCACGTCTTCTGGTAAGCGAGCAGGCCACAGACTTGGTCATTTCATCACCTACTTAAAAACAGTCCAGGTGAGTTTACTTTGAACCATGAGTTTAAATTTTGAACAGCAAATGTCCATGAGTACTGGTACTTAAGGCAAGGTCTGAAATATGCAGCAGAAAAAAAAGCGCGAACTCAAATTCTGAATACTCGTTATCACAGGGCATGAAAATAGTGTTTGTATCAAACAAGTAAAAGATAACAATGGAAAGCACTCATCCTGATTAGAAGTCGATACTTTTGCAACCAAGCATTTCCAAAAGAGAAGAGGCTAGGAGAGAATTAAATCCTAAATAGCAGTGGTTCAAGAATGAGATGTGTTTCTTGTTAACCGAGTCCTTTACAAAGCGTACAGGCACGCACTTATCATGTACTTATTTTTGGCACGCTGTCTGTGCTCGACAAGCACTACAAAAGCTTATTCCAGATTGCATGAAGAAGGACCTTCCCGATTTCCCTTGGAGCATGGAGCAGGGTTGGCTGCCAAGATGAGGATGCCTGACGCGTGATTACCTGCCTTTACCAACTGGGCTGTAGCACACACACAAAAAACCAGAAGAGACCAACTTCAACATCTCCTTCTCTAGCCATGACCCTGTTTTAGTGCCTCTCTTCACCAAGAGGAGCTGTGGATGCCCATTCCTGGAGGTGTTCAGGACCAGGTTAGATGAGGCCCTGGGCAACACGTTCTAGTGGATGGCGTCCCTGCCCATGGCAAGGGAGTTGGAACCGGGTGGTCTTTAAGGTCCCTTCCAACCCGATCCATCCTCCAACTATTTATTCCTACACAAGCTAATATGCTCGATCACTTGAAAAGCATCAGTGTAGGGTATATTGCCTATGTTTGCAGCACCCCATCAGAAAATAATCATTACAACTGACGTAAGAAATCAAACTTTTGTCAAATGTCTAGGAAGAACTCAAGCAAAAAATCCAGTCTGCAAAGTACTTGAGAGCCAACAGTGCATTTTTATAACAGGATACATGACTAAAAGCACATGATTTACATAAATCCTTAAAAACCTTTCAGTTTAAAAGCAGCTACTGTGCTATTTTGTTCTGAGAATCAGAATTCAGAAATTTCTGAGCTAGAGAAACTCATTCTTTTTGTGCATTCAGGAAAGATCCAAATAAAAAGATTTTATTTAATTCTGGTATTATCTAGTTACTCTGATACCATTTCAGCTATTTAGTTCATCGTTATACAAAATGCAAGTTCCTCTGCTGCTGCGTTTATACCAAGGATAAGAAGTCTATTCCAGGAGTTTTATATTTACCTGATGATCCTCTGAGCAGCATACTGGTGAAGAGAGCGGAACTGCGCTGACATATTTGCTAAGGCGGCCAGACAATTTGTATGAAGGTATTTGTCCTGTCAGAAAGGAAAAGGAAAAGAAAAACACATCAAACTTTTATATGTATGTATGTGTAATGTCACCTATTGCAGGAAACGACTCAAAAGACTAATATTTGTTGCTTTAAAGGATGAGGTCAAAAGCATATAGCAAAACTGCATCTACTTGGTGGTATTTTAAATATTTTGTTTAGATAATAAGGCTTACGAGTCATTTCACACAGAGGGTGGATGCATATACACATAGCTACGTGTACATCGTCGTATTTTAAGCAATATTAATTGACAGAAATATCACAGATGTAGCATATTGAAAAAAATTCTCCTCCTCTCCGTTTTTCTCTCTCTCCATTTTGTCGTCTTACCCTGAAGTTCTCTGTTTCGTAACCCTACTAATTGTCTCAAAACATTCCATATATATGAAAACCGTTCCATATATATCTTACAACTATTACAAGATACTTCGGACTTGTGCTCCTCTTGTTACCATCCCTGAAACCATTTGACCACAGAAGCACTTAAATGATGGCCCTGTCAAATTCAAGGGCTTTCACAGAACCAAGTTTCAGAGCCCACAGCCAGACGGAAATCTTCAGTACCAACTGATCTCGGCCGCAGACAAGAAAACATGGAATGGGCCATTGCTCAAAAGGGAAAAGAAGAATTCATCTTAAATCCACGTAATGACTTATTACTAGTAATAGCAGGATTTTCAACATTATATTCCAATTTGGAAAGAAACGCAGCCGTGTTCAGACATTATTTTGAGTCCTGAGGGTGACCAGCCTCTATGCATCAGTGTTCAATCGTACCTTCAGGGGATTTATTTTCCATTCTCAGATCTAAAATACACATTTAAACTTGAGCATAACAGATTCCATATCCTAGAAACACACGTCACGATCTTTCTCATTTCTTCTAATTCTCGTGATCACAAAAGTGAAATCCTTAAGTTTTCCAATTTAAAATGTATTTTAAACATTTTTTTCTACTTCATGCAAAAAACTCCGTGCATTTAACCGTTGAAGATATTTAAGAGTAGGCAATACCAAGCTTTTATGTTCAAGATACGGTTTAGAATCCCATGCACGAAAAATGCATCAAACCCATCTGATCTGAAGCAGTTTCGCGCTGTGACAGCTTAGAAAGGTCTAATGACCCAGCAATGGTCTGCCTTCATAAAAACACTAACAACAGACCTGGAATTTCCATTTCTCAGTGACCGAATAGAGGCAAGGAACCTATTAGGAATCATTTCATCTCGTCAGCCAAAGGAACTTTTCCTTCTCATCTGAAGATGGGAATTCTGTGCCTGAATTAAGGACTTCAGCAAATGCTATTCAACGGTAATACAGAAATTGTGTTGGAAGGCCAGAACCGTGTAAAACTGTGCTTAGCTAATACGACTGTTCTTCTCTTTTGCTTCTGTCCTGTAGCTTCAGATGCCAACTGGTTGCGACAGAACACAGGAAAATCCCACACCCTGTTTGAAACTGAAATCACTCTGCTGAAGTTCGAAACCCACACTGCGTACTTAAGCACTACACGTAACTCTTACCCTTGTCCGTGTCATGTTGTACTGGATGGTTCTTATCACAACTAGTATCAGGAGACTCCCAAGTGAGATCTCTGTTAAAACACGCTCAGCATACCAAGTGATATTTTTCAGTATCTGAAAAGAAGAAAATAAAAGAGTTCTTCAGCACCCGGGTCTGAGTAAGAACATAGAAAGCTGTCCACTCTCACGTTCCTTAAGATGGATAAATTAACTTCCAGCCTTAAATGTGACAAAACCTATTGCATTCTAAAGCAGTAATTTAAAAAAAAAAAATATCCCTGCGATATTATCACCTAGTCAATCTCATCACCTTTATTAGAAGTCATGTAAGCTGAGTGCAGAAAGATGATCAAATTTCACGGTTCCTTCATTTCCATGCCCTGTGCCACCACTCTCCTATACTCTTTTTGATCTTACCCTTTACACTTCAGTCTCCAGTTCCTCCCTAGCCATCTGCATAGGGTTTCCAATTCCCTCCCGTTCTCCCTCCTTACAAACCGGGCAAGAGGCAGCAGGTACAAGCTCTGACTGATTGGCAAGTGCACACATGCTGAAGGATGCAGAGCAGATCCACAGGTTAACATTTGACTTCACACCCAACGCCTTCTCCTGCCATAGGTGAGGTCTCCCCTTAACCTAGCCGATGACCTCCTCTAATCTTTTAAGAGCTTTAGATCTTTCTGTGCTCTTCATGATCACGAGCGGCCGCCCGTGGGGAACCCGTGCTGGAGCAGTTTGCTACTGGGGGATGGATGGGCCCCGTGGTACGGAGCCGTGTGGGAGCAGTTCTTGAAGAGCTGCAGCCTGTGGGCAGCCCATGTCGGATCAGTTCGGGAAGGACGGCATCCCGTGGGAGGGACCCCACGTGGAGCAGGTGCAGAGAGGGACCGTGAGGGAGCGTCAGAGACGGAGAGTCAGGGACTGACCCCGGCCCCCAGTCCCCACAAAAAGGGGTATACAAGTGTCCTAAAAACATGAAAATTCTTTATAAATTTAGGGTTATTCTGGGTCAAACCAAAGATTGGCTTAGCAAGGACTGTTCCACACAGAGCTGTCACTCTGCATAGATTTTACCTTTGATATTTTAAGTGTGTTTCACTGAAATTTCACGTATAAAGAAAAATACAGACGTCTTAAATTTAAACCCTATCAAACCTCACCAAAAAGTTGTATGAGAACATTTTCTCACTGTATCCCTTCTTCCCACCTCCTCGCTGGATGACTGAGAAGAACTGCTGCCCTGCATTTTACATATTTCTGCTTTTAGAGGTCCCTCTTCCTCCCACTGACTAACAAGCATGCTCGGCAAAATCTCTAAGAAATGGAGACCTGGGCAGCAAACGACTTGCAGAACAGAAAAGGAAAGGTAATACTGGGAACTTGGCTAAGCTGCTGCTGGTTTTATACTATTTACGTCCTCTTCAGGACGAAGGGGCTTCACCCTTCATATACATTCCTATAAACCCCACTGGAAAGAATCACAGTTCCACTTGTGAAAAAGAAGGGGTATCCACAAAATGAAAAGAATTTGTATATATAATTTAGCAAAATTCCAAAAAAAATATTAAAAACAGCATTTGTAGATAGTTTCAGAATCTAATCACCTCATAATCACTTGGTTTTAGATGACTAAAGCTGGCATCCTAGAAGCTGACCCCTGATTTTTAGTTTCCACGGCATTACGTTGAGCATTTGAAGTTCTGTAGGTTATGTATTTAAGGAGCACGACTGAAATGCAGAGGAAGAGCAGGCCAAGTGCCCTTCCTTCAGCTACTTCGAGCTTCTCCCCTTTTCTGTGACCCACTTTTCTTGTTAATGGTTGTAGTGGGTTTACGTGGCAAGGTTTTGGTAGCAGGGGGCTGTAGGGGTGGCTTCTGTGAGAAGGATCTAGAAGCTGCCTCGTGTTTGGTAAGGGCCCCACTGCTGACCAGAGCTGAGCCAGTAAGTGATGCTGTTTTGCGCCTCTGTGAGAGCAGATTTAAGACAGGAAAAAAACAAAATGCTGCCACACAGCAGCTGGGAGAGTGAGAGGAGTGAGGAACAGCCTTGCAGGCACCAAGGTCAGTGAAGAAGGAGGGGGAGAGGTGCTCCAGGCGCCAGAGCAGAAGTCCCCTGCGGCCTGTGGTGAGGCCCATGGTGAAGCAGGATGTCCCCCTGCAGCCCACGGAGTACCACAGTGGAGCAGGGTTCCACGCTGCAGCCCGTGGAGGAGACCACGGTGGAGCAGGTGGCCCTGCACCGACGGAGACTGCGGCCTGTGGAAGACCCCTGCCGGAGCAGATTCCGGGCTAGAGCTGCAGCCCGTGGAGAGGAGACCACACAGGAGATGGTGACCTGGCAGGAGCTGCTGCCCGTGGGGGACCCAGGTTGGAGCAGTGTGCTCCCGAGGGATGGACCCCGTGGTACGGACCCAGATCTGGAGCAGTTCTTGAAGAGCTGCTGCCTGTGGGAAGCCCACGCCAGATCAGTTCAGCAAGGACTGCATCCCGTGGGTGGGACCCCACAGCACAGGGGACGAGAGTGACTGAGAAGGAGCAGCAGAGAAGAACCACTATAAACTGACCATAACCCCCATTCCCCTGTTCCCCTGCACTGCTCGGGGGGAGGAGGTGGAAGAGGGTGGAATATGGGGGGGAAGGTGCTTTTGGTTTCTTTCCTTTGTTTCTCACTTCTCTAGCTTGTTAGTAATAGGCAATAAATCTTACTATCTCCCTATGCTGAGTCTGTTTTGCCTGTCACGGTAATTACTGCGTGATCTCCTCATCCTTATCTCAACCCTTGAGCCCCTTTCATCGTATTTTCTCCCCATTCCTCTTTGAGGAGGGGGAGTGAGAGCACGGTTGTGATCGAGCTCAGCCGCCCACCCGAGTAAAACCACCACAATGGTCAATGCACCCCCATTCTTATACAAAAGGTAGTATATAAAGTACGTACATCTTTTTTCCTTTACCTGTGATACTGAAACAGGAGACCAAGAGTTTTACTAACTCAGCTTCTCCTATTTAGCTCTGAGCCCGGATCTGTTCAAACCATTCTGAATCACAACTATTCAATTTGCGTATTGCCATATCACTGTATTTTGACACGGAACAGAAGCACACACAGAGGTGTTTTCCAGTCGAGACAAAGACAGGAGGATATACTTGAGCTTATAAACAGAAAATATTCTAGTATCTTTGAAACCCGTACCATCAGCCACCGAAGTTGGCTTTTGTTCCCCATAGGCACTACACACACTGAACACATTTAAATACTAATTTGGTTTGGTTTTATAACTATTACGGAAATTATGAATCATAGAACTGTACGAGAACGGGAAAGAAATGAGTTACCACGTACTATTGCCAAAACAGGATCAGTCTTCAGAGCCTGTAGGAAAAATCTTTGTTTAGTCCTATTATAAATGACTTGAGCAATCAGCCTTCCGCCAGGTAGGTTATTCCACAACTTGCACATCTCGGTGCTAGCTTTTGTTCAGCTTGGTTTTCAGTTTACCACCTTGGGCAGTTGAACCCCACTACCATTTTCTGATAGTCCGCCATCATGAGCACCTTGACTCCCTCAAGGTTTGCAGTTGGTAATTGGACAGGAAAGTTCTTCCATTTATTGTTATCTTGGGTCACCATGCAGCAAGCTACAAGTAAATCTCTCTAGATCAACGATCAAGCTCTTTAACAAGCAACATAACAGAGGTCGAAGCTTAAGGTACCGAGTAACTTTTAAGGATACCTTATTCTTTCTTTATTCCCTTGTAATCAAAACTCAGAATTGACAGATGACCTTGTTTAACGGGGATTTTCCCTGTATTAATGCATTCTTCTCTCAGAAACAAGAAGTTCCGTACTTCAAAACGGATGCCTTTTACAACATGCACATTGCTGCATCTCTTTTCCAGTCAGCAGCCTTAATTTTTGCAGTAATTTTAACGCAGAGCGTAGGCCTCACACAAAGCCTCACAAATGATTTACACCACGATCTGTAAAGCATGAAAGATCATCGGTGCTATGGTTTTTTTTTTTGTGGACCCAAGAGACACTCCAACAACACAGTAATAAAAGTTGTGTTAGTACTGAGAACGGAGAGGTTAGGTGGCAATTGTTTTATATCACATACTCTCTAAAATACATACTCAAAAAACACACCGCTCCTATTATGCCGCTTGTTTTTATACATCAACTTCTGCCCTTGGATCTCCAAGGAGCGTGACACAGGTTCTTTCTGCTTGAAGGGTTTCTTTTCATTATCATACGGGATGAAGTCCTCCCTCCCTTCCACAAAGGGATCTCATCCGTGCCAAGAAAGATCTACACTGGGAGGGCCGAATACACAGCGCGGTGACAACGGGGACCTTTAAGAAACGCATCCAACAGTTCATCGCGCAGCCAACTTCTCAGCCATGACAGAACTCCATGTGGTTAATCAGAAACATTCCAAACAGCAGATTTCAAAGGAAAGAAAAAAAAAAAAAAAAAGACAAAAACCCAACAACCCTTTTTAAAGGAAGCACCATTCTCCCAGAACTCCTCCTTCGGGGCTGAAGAGTTGCCACCATCTTCACGTACCTGAGCTACAGCTGAAGGCACGTCGTGCTACGTGCCTGATTTGCCCTGGGGCACTGATGTTCTCGGTTACCATCAGCTTTACGCCCCCCACAAGGTCCCAGCTGCTGAGGCCATTTCGTATCAGCAAAGAACTTGTTTTTGGAGTATGCCACGGCACAGCACCCAAAGTACACTGCTGGAACGAGCACTCCGGGTCTTCCCAGCATGTGCCTTATGAGTATTGCTGGCAAAACCGTAGAATGGTTTGGGTTGGAAGGGACCTTAAAGCCCGTCCGGTCCCAACCCCCTGCCATGTGAAGGGACAGCTCCCGCTGACCCAGGCTACCAAACCCCATCCAGCCCGGCCTTGGGCACCGCCAGGGACGGGGCACCCACAGCTCCTTTGTGCCACTGGGTATTGTTTAACACAAGGCTCTGGGGGATTGTACTGGGTCTGGCTGGGATGTTAACTTTCCCTGCAGCAGCCCATACAGTGCTGCGCTTTGCACTTGGAGCTAGAACAGCAGTGGGATCACACCCGTATTGTGGCTCCTGCTGAGCAGTGCTGGCACAGCATCAGGACTCTCTCTGACCCTCCTAGGGGGTGGGCAAAAAAGTAAGAAAGAAACATCCCCAGGGCAGCTGACCTAACCCAACCCAAGGGATATTCCACACCATGTGGGGTCACACTCAGCAATAAAAGGTGGAAAAAGGAAGAAGAGGGGAGGGGTGGGCTCTCGTTGCGAAAACGTCTGTCCTCCTCCCGAACACCGGCTACGTGCGTTGAGGCCCTGCTTCAAGGATGTGGTCAAGCATTGCTCATTGGTGGGAAGCAGAGAGGAATTTCTTTCCTCTGCACTTCCACACAGCCTTTACTTGGTCTGTTTCGTTATTCCCTTTCTCCCTCCCTTTTCCCCTTTCCCTTTTTTCCCTTTAGTTGAATTAATAATAATAATAATAATTAATATTTCCTTAATAATATTTTTTCTGTTTAATCAAATTATCCTTATCTCAACCCGTGAGTTGTTCTTTCTTTTACTTCTTCCCCTCCTCATCTGAGGAGGGGGAGTGAGAGAGCGGTTGTGATGTTCAGCTGCCTAGCATGGTAAAACCACCACAGGGATACTGCATTTCCCTAGGCACTGTGTAAGATCATACTGTCAGTAAAAATAATTATTCAAGACACACACGTTTTACCAAAACTCTTATTCGATGGATTAAGACATAAACCCAAGTAGAAAAAAGAATCCTCTGGACTTTATTCTAGACAAGGATAATATTTTCTAAGTACAATCTTTAAAATTTTAGAGGTTTTCTTTTTTTTTTTTCTTAAAACAAAACAAAACACTGGGCTCTGCAAATCCCATGTGCACATACATCTCTTGTATTTACTTCCCACCTTTATTCTCACCGTGAATTTGTCTCTTGAGCCTCTTTCACAGTACAAGAGACATTCAAAATAGTGTCCTAATGATGGTTAATGCAACTCTCCTACCTGCTCTCTGTGGCCTGGCCACATTCTCTTTCCAATTTCTCCTAGTTTTTGTCACATCAGGCTCTTTCTCCATAGAGAAATTTTGTGTGGCCTATTCTTCACAAAAAAAAAATAAAGAGAACCAGCTGATATCCAGGGGGTAGTATTGCTCAGCGACTCCTGAAGTCAGGAAGTTCACCTATTTTAAAGCAGACAGAGGAAAAAAACCACGAACACTGCAAAGCTTAAACTGCGCTGACTAAAGGGGATCATCACACGTACCAACAGCTAACATAATTTGAACTACATTTGTAAAGTTCCCCACCAAAAGTCTAAACCAAAAAAACAGTATTTTTTTTGCACAGAAAACTTCAGAGTTTTCACAATCTGTTTGAATGCCAACGTAAGAAAAAATAAGTTAACCTCGCTTGACCTCCATCCCCCAAGAAACACTTGATAGCTACTCAAGATTCATCCAAGAGAGCCCAACGCTCTCGGAAGACCTACACTGAAATCCAACCCGTCAGGCTGAGAAACTTAACGGTGGGTTTCCCCAAACCTCACGGTTGCTTGGCCACCTGGAGACCTACCGCAGACCTCTCTGGGGAACAGCTCCCGATCCATCTTGGAGCTACGCAGCTTTTCAGAGAAGACCGATCTTTTCGGATAAAGCTACATCATTGAGTTACCATTCGTGAGACAAACCCGCCTTGAAACAGGCCGCTACTCTTTAAGGAAAAAAAATATAATTAACAAATTAAAATGAAAAAGCTACACACGGGTCTGTCACTTTTACCCCTTATGAAGAAAGCAAATGGGAAGCATTTCATTTTAACCCGCTATTTTAAAACAAACAACAACAAAACCCACCCGACAAAAACAACGGGCTTGGGGTTTTAGAGCCACGAAGCGTGAACCTATTTGAAATTTCAAAATTATCTACGTGCAATCAGTGCCGCAGTTGGACTAACTTCGTTTGTTTGCAGTCAGCGTCAAAAAGGGAAAAAGGAAAAACAGAAAAGTCAACCCTGAGGTGGTCTCGCAATAAAAAAAGAAAACGGTATTTGATCGAGGACCCTTTTTAACACCAGGCTCGTGGGCACCTGCAGCTCAGCATGCAGAAAATACAGACACGAAGAACTGGAACTGAGTTCCGGATGTACCAGGCGCTGAGATTCTCCATTTCCCATAGCTTTGCTTATGAGGTATTTCTTAACGCAACAGAAGCGAACACGCTGAAACGGTGATTTACAGTCTATTGGTATTTACTACGGCCTCAAGCACTGTCGTGGTGCTACAGGTTACTGCCACCGAAAGTATTATCCAAAGTTATTTTGACAGCCGATCTCATTTTATTTACCGTTTCATAAATCAGGAGAGAAAAAAACTACACCAACACTCGTCCCCTTTGGGGAATTCTTGCATTTACTAGTTGTTATTATTATTATTTGTGAAAGAAACCGAGCTCTACATGGGTCCTAACTGCATTAAGCCAATCGTGGGAACAGGACCTATGGTTTTGATCATATTTTCCAGGCAGTTCAGACCACATTCATTCTAAACAAAAATGCTTCAGCAGTCGAAAAAGAGTTTGTGGTTTCCTGAGCTCTTTACCAGTCGGTATAATCGCGAGATTTACAAAACTGTGCTTACTAAAATTCATCTGAAAGATCAATAAATAAATGCGGGTGAAATACCACAAAGGAAAATAGCCCATCAATGGACCGTACAGTCATGCTTCTTATAAGACCATTACACAGAATACACAGCAGCAGAGAGAAAAGCAGGTTGACCTAAAATGCATTAAGTTCTTTTTTTTCTTCATACTTTACCCAAGTCTTTTGTCTTTTGATATCCATATCCCTCTGTAGAGTTCAGAAATGCCACTGATCAAGGAAGTAACTTTTAAAAAGGGTAACAGAACGTTTTTTATTTTTTTCTATAAGTAAAGGAATTGCTGAGGGTTTGTAATCACAGTCATCAACTCTCTTGTCTTTATCACCTTTCACTTAGGTGACTCTCAGAGTACACCACGGAAATTCTGAACGAGGGGAGACGGACGGGGTGACAAAGAAGCTCACATACGCAGGCTGGCAGACTCTGGTACCTCTCCGCTACTTAGCCAAGACCAAAAATAGCTAAATCCTAGCCTGCTACCAAATGGATGCTTCTCACCAGGCACTATGGAGTGAGCAGCAGGGAGGGACGGCCACAGAATAAAAGAGACAGTCAGTGAAAGTCTTAAGTAAAACAAAGATTAAATTGAGAAGAAAATGGAAAAAGCAAAAGCAGGGCTGAGAAAATCAGTGTAGGGTAAAAGGAACCAGATATTTTTGTAATGGAAATGCAAGTAGTAAAATAACATCCACATTACACAGAAAACACTACAACTATACTGGCAGGGTTAGTGGTGATGGCAAGAATAAACCGGACGAGGAAACTTGATTTATGTTTTCATTCCACAGCTGGATCCTCATTAACAATGTTAGGGAAATCTTCCACATTTACTTCTCCAGTAAGGAATTTGTTGAAAGACTGTGTGTAAACCCTTTAAAATGAATGAACAACGTGGAAAGAGATTATGGAGGAAAGGAGCGCAACTTGTGTGTAGTACCCTAAACCCTCAACAAGCTCAAATGATGAGAGAAGGCAGACGACCTCGTGACGTGGAACTTGCACATACACATCACACACGTGCACGTATGGCGCATACGCAGAGGTTCAAGCTATGTGAACATGAGGCAGAAAATGTCTTCAGGAAAATGTTTCGGTCATCTGCACGCTTACCCTAAATGCTCTTTCTAAAAGTTGCTTCCTAAAAGGTACTCCCAGGGAATTCGATACAAGTATCATCTCTCCTTACTTTCCACATACAGAGCTGTATGTATATATATACAGAAAATAATCTGAGATTTCAGAAGAATAAACATTGTTAAGGCTTGACCGTTTGGCACCAAGAAAAAAATGCCAATTTGCTCCAAAACAGGCTGGAAATTCACCTGGGAGAAAAGTCTTATTTAGATACCTGGACACTTGCTTCCTGCTTTTTGCATGTCAGTAATTTCACATAAACCCAAAAGACAGTTTCCACCTCCTAGACAGGAACGTAAATAAAATCAGTGCAGACATCTGTGTTATCTTAGATTTAGAAGCTAGGAAACTAGAACATTATCCCCCGTTACTATCTCCAGCACAGATGGTCAAGGCCCATCAAAGCTAGTCAAAATTTGGATCATATTTTATGGACAACATAAAATAGATATTAATCTAGCAGAAAGAAAAGAAGTGCCAAGTAGGGAAGCAACGTTTAGTCTGGAAAATAAACTTCCAACTAAAAACTCCTCTCGGCTGCATCAAACTGGTTAAGGAAAGTTTTTAAAGAGAAATGTTTTTGTTTTTTTTTTTTCCCCTGTTGGTTCACATCAGTACTTTTTACTGATCATTTTTTATTAGTCCTTAAAAAAAGAAATACATCCACGTCATCAAATCGGGATGAACACGTACAGCCCATAAACACTGTCTGCTGAGAAAAGAGATATACAGGTGCACCTTTGTAGATAAAGACTTAAGCAATTTTTAGGTCTGAAGAATTATTTACTGAAACAAACTCACCACTTCATGTATGGATCGGTTGAAGCCATCATCCTCTGTAAGGATTAGCAAAATTATGAGAGCCATGTAAACGTGGTGTGAATTCCTTTCTTCAACGTGATACAGAATCTCAAGAATTGGCAGAACCTTTAGGGAAGGCAAAACGTGTGTATTAGTTCAGTCTTTCCAACACCTCAGACAATAAAGAGAGGAGACTCTAAACCTCCCACGTATCACCCTGCCCTTAACAATAACGTAGCAATTTCTCCCTCTTGAAATAACCACCCCTAAGTGGTGACGTAGGGCGTTCAAACACCTTCCATCTGTTTTGTTCTGCCTCCACAAGAGTCTAAGCAAATTCTTTCTTGTGGTGGGATGTGGAATTTCAATTCCTAATAAATGAGATTTCCAGCCATACTAGTTCCTGTAGGCTCTGAAAGCTTTAGTTCCCTCTTAGACTATGGGAAAATACAATTATTCAACAAGATTTTCAACAGTTCAGACAGGAAAACAATTGTTTCTAACCTTTGCTGCTAGCGCAGGCCTGGTCTGAAATGACTTTCCTCATGAAATACAGCCAGGCATATTAAAGCCGAGGTGCACGGGGTCATTTTAAGACCTGAAATTCAGATCCCATTTTGGTGCGTGGAGCTGATGCCAGAAAAGAACCAGTTTGGGTTGGGTTAAGACTAGAAAAGGTCTGTTTTTCCAATTCTAGACAATACGCAGCCAAAGAGAACTGACATTATGAAGTGAGTTCAGCCCAAGGTCTTGCAACATTTCCACCAGGACGAAGAGCTTAAGCCAAAGTCTTGCAATAATAATGAAAACGAGATCTCACTGCAACTGCAAGCATACCTGAATGCTAGTCTAAAGTTAATCCAGATGCAAACGTTGTCCTCTTACCAACTGAAAATTAGCTTTCCACTGGCTCGGTACAACCTGGCCTCCCCACGCTGCAGAAATAGGCCCGAATCACAAAATACCCTGGAAAAAGGGACTTGAGAAAACTCCTACTTCCAAGATAGGGAATGAGATGCAGAATTCATTCCAGGAAGATTCTAGACACCTAAAGACTTTGCTGTTTTTCAAAACAAGCCGAGTGAAACAGGATGAATCATGTGAAACCTATTCTGGTGACAGGCCAGGACTCCAAGCACTCCATGAGCCTCTGAAATTACCAGAATGTTCTGCTACAATCAACAAGGCCCCAAACAGTTGGAACATATTAAACACACGACAGTTCCTATTAAAACCTAGGAGACCGAGCTAAGTGCTGCAGGCCACGAAGCCTTTTGACAGATGCTTTAGCCGGGGTCAAGACAATACCACAGCAAAAGGGGAGAAGAAAATATGTATTTACACACTGCTAACTTCCTTCCTTTAGGTTTTCAAAGGATCCTTTCCCAATGTCTCTCTTCAGCTAAAGCTAGAGGTGATATTTTTTGTGTTTTGTGAATATAGATCTTGAGACGAACGGAAAGACCGTGTTTCCCTAGAGTATGTGCTTGGCGTGACAGAAATTGTCCCTGTCCTTGGGTGGGGGAGATGGGAGGCAAACATCTCTGCCTCAGCCCATCACTCCAACTGTTTCCAACCAAAATATTTATACCGTATGTACCTTTGCATTGCATAAGCTCAACACCTTTTCCAAGTCCAAGCACGATGGTGAGCTGCGTAGAGGAGGACTCGATGCAAGACTACTCCAGAATCGCATTTACAACTTCACAGGGAGAACAACGAAAGCCCTTCCAGAGGTAACCAGCGGAATACCTTCTCAGATTCTTAGGCAGCTCTAAAATAATCCTCCGTTAATTTTTACACTGAATATACTGCCTTATGCAGTACATCCTGCTCTTTCAGACTTCCCTCATCCATCCTGTCTACGGGACCGAACCGAAGGAGGCAAATGGCAAACTCTGTGTGCCTTATCCAGGTGGAAACCAAATCAACGTGTACAGGTTCTATATTCCTCCTCCAGGCACTTCTTCCTTCGTATACCGACTGCTGAGGTACACATTCCTTTAGGACAAGTGTTACCGTTCAAAAGCTATTCAGCAAACCACTATTTACATAAAATTAGAGTTAGGACTCCAGATTGAATTTTAGTTACATTAAAATTCATCAAGAATTGTAACCAAGATGCACTTTTCTGCGGGCATTACAACTTTTATATCTATTTTCTTACGCACTGGCATGGGCTGGCCACATACTGAGAAGACCCTGCATTAGTCATGCTTGATGCAATCCAGGAACATTCATGCAAGTAAGTCTTTTTAAAATTTGTTTTTATTTTTTATTTTCTTTTTTTTTTATTTTTTAAAGAAAAACTGCAGTGATGCAGCTCTTTATTCAAAAAGCCTTGGCACACCCTGATCTTCTGAATGTGCAGTCACACCCTCCAATGAATGATTTCTGAATGAAACTGCCAAAAAAAAAAGCATACAATAACCACTTCGATTTCAATTCAGGCGCTTTTGTTCAGAGCCATTAAGGTATCGTTACTGGATTATTACTAACCCTCCTTCACCAGGAGGAAGCTTTTAACCAGTAAGGTACAGCCGCCATTAAAAAATTACTTTTCATCCCCAAAACGTGGGGCAGGTAAAAACAGACACTGCAAACTGCAGGTGCTGTGTTCACTCAGAGGTCAGGAACAGTGTCCCAGGCAAAGAGTTTTAAAATAGCTTTTCTTCAGTATACAATGGAACACAACACCAGTGCCTTGCTTAAACCAAATTTATGCCACTGGAAAAAAATGATGTACCATCAGTTAATGTCATCTTCTTATGCATTATTTCAATCCAGTTGTGTTAAGCAACAGGAAAACGTATAGCTCGGCAGCCAAAGCAAGACATATTTAACAGAAATAGCTTATTTCTCACAATCCCCGTGGCATTTTAACTGCAGTGCATGTGTAAACTGCTCCTATGAACAGGAAAAGGCTCAACATTTTCCCACCCACAAACCGTGACACTAGGCTTATGAAAAAAATTGGTTAATTGGCCCCTATTTCACCAGACCCACCACTTCCCGGAGAATCTTTGCAAGCACATTTAATCCCGTAGCCAAATTGCGGATGTGAACATCCCTTACAGCATCAGATATTTAAACCATGTATTTTATGAAATTATACGAAGTGATTTGCTATAAGCTATGGAAGACATATCCTATTCATTCTACCAGACTGCTACTGTAAGAAAAAAGAGATACATTGCATTATCAATGATAAAGCAAGAGAACAAAGGTACCTACACGCAAATGACAGAGGTGGATTTGCGAGTCAGGACAGAAGAAGAAACAATCTATTATAACGTTTAACAAAAACACACGGAATCAATTTACAAATTAAGCTGAAGTTACAAAAGAGCAAATAAAGTTAAAAAAAAATCTTTAGGAAATGCCAAAGAACATCTGCTAGTGATGCTGCCTGGGCACCAAACCCAGAAAGTATATAAAAACCCCAAAGCAAATCAAAAAAACCACCGCACAATAAATGTTGTGATGTGTTGAATGGAGGGAAGAAGGAACAACCTCCAGAACGCCCACAAATTTAAGGTGAGAGCTGTGGGATTCTCAACTTGCAGGCTTTAGCTCTCAGCAAGGTGAGAGTCCTTCCCGTTGGAGGTTTTCCCTGCTGCAGCTCATCCTTATTAGTCCACAAAAAAAAAAACACGATACCAGGTTGTAAAAGCTGGCAGCAGCGTGTCAGTAGCAAGAAGCACCAGGCTGCACGAAGAGCAACGTGAAGGCTCGGACAGGCACGAGACAGAGCAGACAGCTTCACGTTTCTGTAGGAAAACCCAAGCGTGCCGCTGACGTTTCAGTAATGCTCAGTTTTCATAGCTAAGTAAAGCGTCTAATATTGAGTTATTTTCCATGATTTTCTGCTGTTTTTTTGGAGAGGGGGAGGAAAGGTAAACTGATCAAATATCGCACGTGGCAGAGTATCAGAGTACCTGCATCTGGAGCTGTTTTAACATACGCACCTCGTGCTGCTTCTGGGAGCTTTATATCAAACACCACAATTATAAAGCAACGCACACACCAAACCTTTGCCTCTCGAGAGTAAATTGAGACATTTAGCAGCTGTGAAGCCTGACACACTGCATTCAATAGCCAAGACCATTAAATATGATGGTTTGTTGACGGAACTTATACAAAATGACTCAACTCCACCCCTAGGTAATCTGCAGACTCCACAGGAGTTCGGTTTTGAATCATCAATTCAGTATCAACCGTCCTGCCTGAGTTTGCCAACAGTGGCGTCTATCAACTCTGATTTTTAGCAACACATCTGCTAGAACTTGGATTAAGACCAAACTCATTCCGTATCTGCCATCAAACAGGCACGGGATCTAATTATGTGGCAGGATTTCACGTATTAAAATGGAAAAGGTTCTCTTATTCTGTCCCCAATTCCCCTAGACAGCCATTATCTTATTAAGGGGATGCTATTGAATAAGTAAGGTTTGTGAAAGTGGTTTGTGACATTCCTAAACGTAGCAGGGAGCAGAAGCTGATTGATAACCTGCAAAAAAACTGCAGCAGGTGTCTGTTACGTTGGCTATTAACCACAATCCTATTTAAAGCAGCCAAAATATTTAAAGCAGCCAAAAGGTCACTGCAGTGGCATTTTTATAATACTGTATTATGAATAATCTTATTATATTACAATATTATATTAGAATACTTCTGAGAGGGCCTAATGAAGTGAGCCAGAAGGGGTAAGTAATTCAGAATCAGTGCTGCCATCACAATCCTATTGCCCCCACAATAAAACGGGGGACATGGAAGCTGATGACACCCAAGCTTCCAGGACCAACGCCTCGCAAGGAGTGCAGGGCAAGGAGAACAGAACCACAGAATCACAGAATAGTCTAGGTTGGAAGAGACCTCCAAGATCACCCAGTCCAACCTCTGACCTAACGCTAACAAGTCCTCCACTAAACCCGATCCCTAAGCTCTACATCTAAACGTCTTTGAAAGACCTCCAGGGATGGTGACTCAACCACTTCCCTGGGCAGCCCATTCCAGTGACTAACAACCCGTTCAGGAAAGAAGTTCTTCCTAATATCCAACCTAAACCTCCCCTGGCGCAACTTGAGCCCATTCCCCCTCGTCCTGTCACCAGGCACGTGGGAGAACAGACCAACCCCCACCTCGCTACAGCCTCCCTTCAGGTACCCGTAGAGTGCAATAAGGTCACCCCTGAGCCTCCTCTTCTCCAGGCTGAACAGCCCCAGTTCCCTCAGCCGCTCCTCGTAAGCCTTGTTCTCCAGACCCTTCACCACCTTCGTGGCCCTTCTCTGGACTCGCTCGAGCACCTCCACGTCCTTCTTGTAGCGAGGGGCCCAAAACTGAACGCAGTACTCGAGGTGCGGCCTCACCAGAGCCGAGTACAGGGGGACAATCACTTCCCTGGACCTGAACGATACTCACAAGATTTTCTATGTCCGTCCGTGCCAACACGTATGTCCGTACGTTGCCATTTTGATGCAGAAGCATGTACAGAAGAAGAGTGGCTTGGTCAGATTTCTGCTGCTCACACAAAGCCGTGTACAAACTGTTAAAATTTATCTGGAAAGCGTGCGGATTTGATGATGAAAAAGCACTGCTATCTGAAATAAAGACATCAAAAATAATCGTTAGCCAATAATATTGACCATGCAGGTACCTGTTAATCCTATAAAATCCTCTGGGTGGAATATTTCGTACAGGTACCAGAGTAAGAAGGAAACAAAATCCACCCTTACCACTGATGGTCATAACCCTATGGGCTGATTAAAATAATTTAACACCCTGTAACGTAGTTTAACACCACTTAAACTAACCGTAGATTGTTCGTATTCACAATATAATTCGTGGCAGAGCTGTAAGTGAGAAGGAAATGGTTTTCTGCTTTACCAGCTTCAACACACATCTCTAACATCCAGGAATTTCCAGAGGAAATGGAAAAAACGAGTCTGACAGTCGATGCACTCGTACAGCACGTCAGAAAGCCAGATTCGTGTCCTCACTCAGCCTCCTCACCTCCCCAGGTCAGAGATTTTGCCTTCGCTTTCTTCACAAAACACCTTTGAGAGCGCAAAGTTTTGTTCCAGTGCAGAAGAGGTGCGTTTCTCAGCTCTCAAGAACCTTCACAGAAATTTGTTTAAAGCCTGCTCCTGTCCAGCTCTGCTCAGAAACACCCATCCAAGACACGCATCTTCTGAGATGACACACGAAGTGGGACGAGTCTGCCTTTTTGGGTTGATTTATGCCAGCATCTTGGCAACTGGATACAAAGGCTACTTTCTCCGAGCACGTAAACAAGCTAAGCATATAGAAAAGCTGCAGCAATTTTGTGGCAGGAGGCTATTTTGGGAACACTAGCAGTTTGGGTACTCGAGTATTCTACAAGTCTGGACCTAAAAATTGCTGTATTTCTATAAACATCTGAAGATGAAGGATTTAACTAAAATTCCCTAGTTCCTGCACTGACAAGACTACAGATTCCTGAATTTATTGCTTATTAAAAATGCATTAATTTGGGAAAGTTCTGCTGTAGAAAAGAGTGTGACACTACTACTACTCCCGAACAGCCATTTGTGGACGGAGTGGATTTTTAGGAGGTGAAAAAAAGACTCAGGGGGAGAAAGAGAGATGCCAATTTCAAAAGCTGCTTTTTTTAACAACCATTTTTATAACCGACTTGTGTTATGATAGCTGGCAACTACTGCACATCATCTCAATTCAGTCTCAATTGCCAGTAAACAATATCCAGTAGGTCAAAGGGGCATGTGAGGACTAAGAATTCTTCTTATGGGAACAATTCTACAGCCTAATAAATTGAAAAAAAAAGTCATACGTAAAGGTGAATGAATTTAGAGCTCAATCTGCTTAAAACTCAAAAAAAAAAATAATACAAAAGGTGAAAAAAAAAACAAGGCTAAAACTTGAAGAGTGTCTGGACAGAGTGCGTATGACAGCAAGCAGAGTGCTTGCAAGTTGAGCTACCTAACTATAAGCCAGGTCAGTCTGAGCTGGTACTGATTTACAAATCCCAGCTCAGAACCTCTGCAGAAGGGTACTAAGTAGAGCATTGCACTTACCTGACAAACATCCTGGAACCAACCTTCTCAAAAACCTTGCAGGCACTATAAAAAGCCTGAAACTTTCTGTATTGAAGCCTCAACTGCTTATCTTAGTTCTAAGGGGCGTGACGCCAGCTAACCAGAATTTCCCCAAGTGCTATAGAGTTTTGGGAGACTCTCTTGGATGACTGTCCTACTTATGAGTCGGCCTTGTGTCTTCTGAAATTACGAAGCTTTCTTGAATTCATCAAGTCCTTACTCTCCCACTTCAATTAAAGTTTCAGCAGCCTGGCAACTCCACCTCAGAAATCCCCGAGGAAAAGGTAGCGTTACACGGGCTTGCTAGATGGAAAAGAAATTTTGCAAGGGGAATCTCCAAGTGGTTACAGCAACTTAGTGCCTCTTTTTCATCAGTTCATGCTTAGAAGAAAGAACGTACAAACCTTGGGTGTTCTTGAAGGACATAATGGCTTGCCTGTAGGGGTTCGGCGTATCCGGAGCATCAGTCAGATTAGCTAAGACCAGGAGAAGCAGCAGGCTCTGATTAGCTAGAGGGGAGCACTGCTCAAGTTGCGGCGTTGGTTTACTCCCCACTCCGCCTAACGTGAAGACCGTCCAGAGGCCAGCTGCAGAGAAAAGGCAGAAAGGATAAACAACGTCATGCGCGGTCAAATTGCAGTGAACAACTCCCCTTTAGAGAGAAACATCCGACACGCAGGTAACGTGGAAGAATTAAAAAATGGAAAGATCCAATGGAAAGATTGTTGGAAGTTCAAGAAAATTAAGTCACAGGAAGATGTGAAAAGGCGTGCAGAAAAGAGGTGAAAGAAGTGTGTATTTGAATGGGTCAACCTTAAACACTAAGCAGTCAGCGGCTAAAGGATTCACGTAGCACCCCTGAAAATGCAAATATATTGAGAGGAAAAGGAGTTTGTACGTTGCCCCTTTAATAAAAATGGCTTGCTGTGTTCTGGAGCATTTTTTCTGACGTATTCTAACTTTAATAACCTCAGCATTTTAGACACGAGACAGTAACAAATACTAATACCGCTTAAAAGAGAGCGTCCAGATCGGGTCCTTTGTGCTTATCATCTCACAAATGCAGCAATACACAACTTATGTATGTGTAGCTCAACAATACACACCTAACAAAGCCTCAAAGCTCCATTTATTTTCCACCTATCTACACGAAGATAGATGGTACATACACAGCTCCGGTATTACGGCTGCACCTGAAGGCACCTGAAGGCAGCTCATTTAATTTCTCGTTACCGTACCATCTGAACTTTGAACCCAAAACACATGTAATTCATGAGGCTGAACTACACAGGGGAAAAGCAGAAGAGTAGCACCGAAACTCAAGTAGCAATGCTGCAGACAGTGGGGGGGGGGAAAGTCAGGGCAAAGCATAAAATTATCCCCCGTGACTGTGGTCATACATGACAAATTCAGCGTCAACTGAATTTCAGCAGCAGCGGCAGATTCGGATCACTTCATCAAATAAATAGAGCTGCTTTACTAAGGCAAAGTCTTTTAAGTATACAGCTCAACGATAGGAAATCATCTCGACTTCAAAATTCTTGTTTTTATTAGTGTCAAAAGTCCCAATTAATTATAACGTACTTTCTTAAAGAAAAAAAATCAAGCAGTTGAGTTTCCAATCTCCTCCTCTTCCAGATTCAAGTTGCACGGGCCAAAAACTTGGAAGCTCTTCGAATGGAAAGCATAAAAGAATTTGAAGTGCTCTTAGCCCTACAAAATTTCAAAACAGCCCAATGTTTTTTTTCCTCAAACACAATTACAGAGTCAGATTTTGTCATAAACCAACGCTCCCTTCACCAACACGGTTGCAAAGCAGTTGCTGTCACGTCAAAGACGAAGGAACTAGTGCTATTCACTGTTAAGAGGCTTGGAGGACTTCTTATAATCAAAAGCACCATAATTAGAGCCTTCTCTTAAAAATGTCATGTTGCTTTACTAGCCCTTTATGACCATGTTTTTGATCTATTGTCCTCAAATCAGAAGGAGGCCAAATACAAATGTTGACCGTAAAGTTCGCTTTTCAACTCAGGATTTCTCCAGACATGTAACGTGGGGAGACATTCACAAAACGATCAAAAACAAACCCAAACAAACGATATATTTACTATATATTTATCATTGCCATTTGTTAAATGCATTCAAATTTAGCACGTTTCTTCTCCAAGTGTAGCGTAACTCCCAACTAAGCCAGATTTTCAACTTTCCACCGCCCCACCCTTCTGCGGTTGGCATCTGCCGTTACTACACCTTTCCTCGGTATTTAGGAAAAGAGGGAGACGGCCAAAGCACCAGTAAGTTGAATCTTCCACCAGGGAGAATGAGGTCATGATGACCGAGAGGGATCTGCACGTTGATATACGACCCAAGTAACCTCTCGAAGCTCTGTCTCTCGCCACCAAGTGCATCCCTCCGGAAAATCAATCCCATGCTCGTGGGTCGTAACCCGCATTTCGGTTCCAAAATGCAACGTCAGATTAGGTGCTAAGCGTTGGTCGGAGTACCCAATTCTACTCAGCTTGAGACATTTCTAAGGCAAATACTACTTCTGATCACGATTAAGTTGAAGCAGATTAAGGGGAAGAGACTTAACAGCCAACGTTCCTACTTCTGAATGCTCTCGGTATTTGAAGCATCACGTTGCTACACCTGTTTTTTTTTTTAATTTATGCAGATTTCAAATTTGAGTTATATAAACACTGAACAAGCTCTACATTACCAAATACAGCCTTTCTGGTGCCGATTATAACCCCGATGAAGTTAACAACCTGTAACCTTAAAACACCTTTCAATTTTTATGTACACATTTCGTGTACGCAATTTACCCTTTTCTGCAAAATATTTGTAATCTATTTTTCGCTAACATAGCTTTATTTGTTTACTCATTGCCACAGGGAGCCACGTTACCAGATTATTATTTTTTTGGTTAATTAGAGCAACATTAAGGTTTTGCTTATTCCTGGCAAATACAGCGGTACTTTGAGAGGAGGGAACACGCTTCTTTTCGTTTCAAAAGCAGAATGAACAGCTCCATTTTCCATGCTCTTCCTCAGAACTACACACCATATATATGTATTTTTTCCCCTATTCATACAATTCCGTGTAAGACACGGCAGGTAAAGCAAACGACAGCGGTCCAGTACTCCCCAGTCCACTACTTGGATGCCATCAAGTTGTAGCTGAACTATTTCCTAAACCAACAAACCAACAAAATCAACCCTTTTGAGGTTCTTTCAAGATTCTAAAATCAACTCCTACCTTCAGAGCTCTCCGAGAGTTACAGCTGAACAATGCGAAGCAGTATTTTCATGTGGTTCCTACCAGAATAAACGAAAACCTCATTTTGAGAGCGAGGTACAGCTTTTGCAACGGAGAATCCGAGGCTTAATAGAATAGAATAGAATAGAATATCCTGAGTTGGAAGGGACCCTTAAGGATCATCAAGTCCAACTCTTGACACCGCACAGGTCTACCCAAAAGTTCAGACCATGTGACTAAGTGCACAGTCCAATCTCTTCTTAAATTCAGACAGGCTCGGTGCAGTGACCACTTCCCTGGGGAGCCTGTTCCAGTGTGCAACCACCCTCTCTGTGAAGAACCCCCTCCTGACGTCCATCCTAAATTTCCCCTGCCTCAGCTTAACCCCGTTCCCGCGGGTCCTGTCACTAGTGTTAATGGAGAAAAGGTCTCCTGCCTCTCGACACCCCCTTACGAGGAAGTTGTAGGCTGTGATGAGGTCTCCTCTCAGCCTCCTCTTCTCCAGGCTGAACAGGCCCAGTGACCTCAGCCGTTCTTCGTACGTCTTCCCCTCCAGGCCTTTCACCATCTTCGTAGCCCTCCTCTGGACACTCTCCAACAGTTTCATGTCCTTTTTATACTGTGGTGCCCAGAACTGCACACAGTACTCGAGGTGAGGCCGCACCAGCGCAGAGTAGAGCGGGACAATCACCTCCCTTGACCTACTAGCGATGCCGTGCTTGATGCACCCCAGGACACGGTTGGCCCTCCTGGCTGCCAGGGCACACTGCTGGCTCATATTCAACTTGCTGTCTACCACGACCCCCAGATCCCTCTCTTCTAGGCTGCTCTCCAGCGTCTCATCGCCCAGTCTGTACATGCAGCCAGGGTTTCCCCGTCCCAGGTGCAGGACCCGGCACTTGCTCTTATTGAACTTCATGCAGTTGGAGCAAGCTTAGAGCTTCATTGGCTTGCTCTAAGGTGGCTAGAAAGACTGCTCATAGCCATGAAAACAAGACCGGGATTTTAATCTAGTTTGACAGTCTGTGGAACAGCACTTAATGGCAAATTTTAACAGCTTGATTGTGAAGGTTTTCAAACCAAAAGACAGGTAAGAGCACAGACAGTGCTTAAAAATGTACTCAGCAATAGTCAACTTAACTTCGAGCAACGCATGCTATTAGGTTAGCATATCAACAAACTGTGACCACGTTCAAACCATATTCATTAAATACATGACCATCCCGTCAATGAGTTTGATTGCTTTTGAAAGTATTTTGTTGAATGCCAAGTTTCACCCACAATGACTTCTCCACGAGCAGCCCCAGATTAATGCGGCAACCCCAGGCTGTTTTTGAGAGCCAAGATAAAGAAGGCGAAGAGAAAAAAGTAAGAAGTTTGACCACAAAGCTTCGAAATATCTTGATCTCTTCCTGTCATTTCAGTATTTCCGAAATTCACAATCCTGCTCCCTTGCTGCAAAATGGAAAGCACAACCTGACCCAGAGGGAATTGTCCCTGCCCACTGCAGGGGTTGGACCTGGGGATCTTGAAGGACCCCTTCCAAACTCAACCCCTTCCGCGGTTCCTTGAAGGACCCCTTCCAAACTCAACCCCTTCCGCGGTTCCTTGAAGGACCCCTTCCAAACTCAACCCCTTCTGTGATTTTGACTATCCCTGTTTCAGGAGTCTGCAGATCAAGCCCTAGCTCCATACCTTGATACCATCATGTACTTCTTCCACCAAAACTAGCGAATAAAGTATCATTCGAAACCATTACAATTAGCATTTCACTCTAATTATGACCAAGCAGCAGCTCTGGGAACTTGAGAGGTTTTCTTTTTTAGCTTTTTCTTCTTTTTTTGACGTTTATTATGTGTGTCACATCTCTTCAGTCAATTCAATGATTCTCACATTGTGGTCTGATGAACGCTTTCTGGTGGCCCACAGAGAGCTGGCAGTTCACGTTGTGCTGGCTCCTGTCCTTGTTTCCAGCTGCTACATTGTGTTAGAAGAAAGCTAAAAATACATAAATACTTTCCTACGATTATTTTTCCATGTAAGCAATTTCTCAAGTTGCCACGGGGATGTTATGTAATAACGCATGGGAGAGGAAAAAGCGGTCCACGGAATCTTAAGCGGGATCAGCGAGGCAACTGCTGCATGGAGATGGAGCTCACGTTATGTCTCAAGGCATTTTATGCTTTAAAAGCACATCCTTAAACAACCCAGGGCTTTCGTTAAGAAGCTTAACTGCTAATTGGGAGGGACACCAGGTATACTTACAGAGTTGATCTTGGAGTCATTTCAAGCTAGACTGCAATACAGAAGCACAGACATTTTAAAACCTGTACGAAAGGTTAGTTGCTGGGAGACTATTCTAGATGACATCTTTGAAGTGCTCTTAAAAAACCACTTGAGAAGCTATGTTTTAAAAATAAGTTGTTTTCTCATCAAATCAGTGCAACGCAACTAACGAGACCGGCTCATTCAAACACACGACTGAACGCAGCTTATTTGTTGGAGGTTTTGCGTACCTAATACTGCTATCCTAAACGAGACAAGTATTTCATCCCGCCAAGAAAGGTAGAAGGCAGTAATTTGTTAAGCCAAGATCTGAAACACAAATTCTTCTGTCACTGAAATAGGCTGCCCAGGGAAGTGGTTGAGTCCCCATCCCTGGAGGTCTTGAAAAGACGTTTAGATGTAGAGCTGAGGGATATGGTTTAGTGGAGGACTTGTTAGCGTTAGGTAGGAGGTTGGACTCTGTGATCTGGAAGTCTCTTCCAACCTAGACTATTCTGTGATTCTGCCTGTCCCTCACCTCATCACGCCTCTCCAGGAGTAGCCCAGGTTTGTGTGCGCACGTTGGGTTTTTTAAAAATCACTCCAGGCACCTGATTTTTGCCCGTCTCCTTCCTCCCCCATGGTTCCCAGCAACGCTGCCGCAGCTTGGGAAAGCTGCAACGAGCGGCTAAGCTACTGGAGCTACTGGAAAGAGGCAGCAGAGCATCAGTTTACATTTATTTCACGATTGGAAGGCTCTCCCTCACTCTGCATTCTTTGATTTTTAACCTGGCCGTACCGAAAACTGTGACTCTTGCCACCGAGCCCTGCATAAGTGACTTTATTTTTTATTTTTTTTTATTTCCAACTAAACTCTATCTGAAGGCTGCACTCCCGAGAAGCACCAGCATGTCTGGGGAGGCCGAGGCTGTGATGTCACTAACACATTTTGGAAGCGGTCTTTCAGGAAATGAATCATGGAAGCAAGTGAAATGAGAAGATGGATTAGTTAACTGCGTTCATCCCCTACCCATGCTCAAGCGTTCCCTCCAGTACATTTTGTTATTTTATCCAGTCTAATTTTAAGGGACTAGTAATGGAGCTTCAACCACATCCTCTGGGAAGAGCGTTCCATAATCTAATAAACCTCAATGTTCAGATTTTTTTTCCCCCCTGATATTCAGCCTAAGTCTTACTTGCTTCAACTTCATCCATTTATTCCTTTAAGTGGTTCTCTTTACGGAATACCATAAAACATTTCTTCCCAGTTCAGCGTTTACTGCCTTCAAATGAAGAGGCACAGTCATCTGTCTCCTTTGATGCCTAGCCAAGTTATATACACAGCTTTTTTTTCTTTCATTTCTCTTTATTTTAACCTCGCTTCCTGCGTTTCATCCCAGCTCCGACACCTTGCGACCTCTCAAATCTCACTGAAGCGAGCAAAGTAACAAATGCTAAACTACACCAATTTAATAACAAAAAAGCACATTCCTTATCCACTACGGAAAATGTTTAGTTTGTTTTAAATTCGGTATCCTCTTCTTTATCACCAGATCTCAGTTCTCTTACCGTGACACCGAAAACAATAGGGGCTTCTTTGCGTTGTGAGAGCCTCACGTGCCATTAGATTGCCTAACCTTTACGTGTCGAAATGCAAAATAAGAAGGCTACCTTCCCTCTCCACTACGAAGCTCAATGACAGAGCTGTCAAAGCTCTCGACAACGTGGCTGTACCAGGAAGGCATCGAGAAGTTATGCACTGAGCATTCTCAGATGTGGCTTTCTTCTGCACACGGACGCTGAAGGACAGCTTTGTTAGCTAGAAACTGAAGAGGTTTTTTGGTTATCTGTAAGGCAAACCTGAGTATTAGGCATATCTGGCGATGGACACCTTGAGGAAGTAAGTAAATTACAAACCACGCTCCTAAATCAAGTCTAAAGCGTTGCCAAATAAAGCTGGAAGCCACTGTAATAAAACCATTAACTCACTTCAGCCAGCACACTTCAAAAAAAAAAAAAAGCTACAGAAAGGAAACAACTTGAACAAGGAAGGAAACATTCACGTATTTTCCTCAGCTCCACTGAACTAGGATTTGAACTTGAATTTCTTTGGAGTTCTGTTCGGTTTACGGCAGTAACAGAATGAAAAATTTCCAGGACCGAGACGGGTTGTCAGAGCCACCGCTTAATGCGCTGCACATCTTCTTGGCCCGTTGCTGGAGGCAACTGTTTCAACTCCTCCAGACACAGGCAATACAATTTCTGACGGAAGGGTATTTCTTGCTGCGAGTTTGAAGGCTCTCCTGTATTCCTGAAGCTGCGAAACGTGACCAAAATACAGAAGTATAAAGGTTTTGTGGTATTATATGAGAACGCGATACCACGGTGTTAGGACTACTTGAAACCTGGGAAAGTGAATACAAGTTAAGAGGGTGAGCAAGAGGAAAACATATGAGAAATGTGGGAAAAACTGCAATCAACCCAGAGTCAGATTCAATTTTACAACTGTCTGACTCAATCAGCTCTCAGCCTCGGAAGAGCAAACCTCAAGCCAACAACAAACTCACAGAGGGATGTTGAAAAGGAGCTGTTGGTTGATTTTTTTTTCTTATTTTCCCTTAAATAGAAATCTCCTCTGGCTTTTGCCTGGTACTTGGTTGTTGCGGTGGTTCGGTCGGAATAGGAGGGAGCACTGTGAGCGTCTGCGATCCCACTGGCAAATCAGGAACATTTTCTGTCAGCATAACCAGACAAAATCCAAGACGGAAACAAACATGGGAAGACGCTCAAATAATAGCCTGAGAGCAGCGTTTATTCGCAGCAGGGTTTTTGACAGCGAAACCATCGAGCTAGTCCACCGAAAAAATAAAAGAATACTACCACGAGCAAAGCGATGCCTCAAAGAAACCAGGTGAAGAGGATGGAAAAGACCGGAGTTTTAGAAGTTGAGTAGAAAGGAAGGAATAGTTTCCCAAAGCATAAGATCATTGGATGGGTCAGGGATATTCCAGTAAATGTTTTGAAGATGTCTACATGCCCGACGAGGAGGAATTTTAAATTCACAAGAATCCCTTTGAACCTAGGGGCTTGCACTTGCGTGTATTTGAAACTGAAGTGCCAGTTTTGCTTACCAATATGAAAGATAGGTTTACTGACACACAACCAGCACTTCCGACGCTTGTCGGCCGTCCGTGCCGTTTGTTACTTCTTCCGCAGTGAAGTCACGAGGTACTTACCAGCAATCCCAGCTCCTTTCGCCAATATGCAAGGATGCATCTGTGCTTAGGAGCAATATATAAAGAACAAGGAAGGACATCAAGCCTGAGGAAAGGGATAGGAAACGAAATAGATCAAGTAATTTTGATGGGTATATTCTATATAATAGTTAAGAACGAGCAGAGAAACAACGTCCTAAGGAAGAGCGGTCCGTGTTGTACGTTTGGAGAGGGCATAATCCTAAGGCGGTATTTTAAGAGAACTCCAGGCAATGAAAAGATGACAAGTCTTTGAAGGTCTGGCGCCCAAAAGTCCTCCATAAACCCTGCTCAGGTGTTTCCAGGAGAAACTATCTCCCACTTATGCGATGCAGAAATTAGGAATTTTCAAGTACCGATCTTGGTATAACAGTATGAAACCGTAAGAACAACTGGAGCTGCTGACTGCCAGACATTTCTGAAAGTTTGATTGCTACTTTACAGGAGAGCTGCAGTCCGAAGTTTTAAAACAGCTCCTAGCTTACCGCAGAATACTCTCTGAATTTACCCCGATTACCTTGTCCTCAAGTTATTTTTGGTTTGCTGGGCACCTCTCGAACTTCTGCTCTTCGTTATCAGAAATACATGCTCACCTTGATGAACCTCTTCCTGAGGCAGAGGGGAAATTTTTTGGAAGTCCACCTAACGACAGGGAGGTTTGACAGACTCCAGCACAGGACCGCCAGCATGAATTCCTGCCCGCAGCTAAAAGGCCAAACATTTTCTTTTTCCAGTAACAGCTATTACCTATATTTGATAGTTTTAATATACACATAGCTAAATGTTATAAATACCACGTAAAATATAGCGTATGTTTATGGAGAAGAATGTGCATGGACAGAGTAGTTTACAAGCATCTCCTACCCCTTCGTGACCGAAGCACTCAGATGCAGCTCGTGTCCATTTGCGAGGCCATACCCCGTGAACGTGCAAGTTTTTCTCCAAGGAGAAGTGCTTCTCCTATAGGCAAGCTGCCGGTATTCCGAGTCAAGTGGGCTCTGCTGGACTTCAAAACACCACGTAAGACTTAACTTGAAAAACGTGCTGATCGGTTACCGGCACAAACAGCAACAAAAAGCTTGTGACGCTTCTCATTCTTCTCCCGCAAGGCAGATCTGTTCTAATCACGGACCACAAAACGCACGAGAGCTCTTCCGGTGACAGACACGTTCACAATTTTGGGAAACTGCAAAAATTATGGTTGTCTGTGCTGCGCTTCAGGTCACTTCTATGGTTTATGCAGATGATAGTAGCACTTAGAGGCACCTTTTTTCTTTAGGGGGGGGGTCTCCGATGAAATAACCGTACCTTTCCTTTTGACCGACGACTGTTATTCCACGGATCCTTGGGTTTCTCGGATCAATTGTACTGATCGGGGTAAATAATAACGGTTTTGAAGCAGTATGCTCAGAACTCCATCCCTACTAAAGGTGGAAAAGGAGGAGAAATCCTGCCACTGATGGAAGCGACCTGTGATGATGCTAGGCAGATCCAGGCATCTACCAGCTGATTTTTCCAGACTCATTAAGAGTTTTATATCACTTAGCAAGTTTAGCACACTGCTCTAATGGGCATGTTGTAATTGCAGGCACTTGATGAACCTGTTTCCTATGTGAGACATGAGAAAGTGAGGAACATGAGTGAGTTGTTCCCTCTGTCCCATCACTGAACTAAATCTCAACGGCTAAGCCTGCTACCTGCTGCACCCAGCGAGGCAAAGTCCCCAAGTGTTAACTCTCTGCCTTGAAACCATGGCATCCACCAGCAACTGGATGAAGCAACTGCAGGGAAGGGCTGGCTGAGCCCCCTGCTCCCCCCCCCGGCATCCTGGAACGAGCTCACAGCATTCCCTCAGGGGTGCCGCATCCCAAACCTCGCTGGCACGATGCTCCGTGGAGCGCGCTTCATGAAAACTACATTCAGACCAACTCTGCTGCCAGTTTTTAAGCAAGTTTCTGCTTAACGTATGCAAAGAGCGAGCTTCAGAACCTTGCAGCTTGGCCAGATTTAGTGAATTTTAACAGGGATCGCAAACGGCACATCTTCGTCCATGGTTTCTCTCCCCTAACCCCCCTCCCAAATCTCAAGAGCCCGTTCCAAGGCATGAAGACCCAAGCTCCTCAATAAAACAGATGGAAGAATTCAGCATTGGTTAAACAACATTTTTTCCCCTAACCTCACTCTCAAAAACCAGAAGAACTGTTTTCAATCAAAGCAGTGCCAAAAAAATAAAAGAAAAATGGGCCCAGGGAAGACACTCAGCATGAAAAGTTTCATCACAAACAATCGAAGCTTGAAAAAAGAGCAACAGAACATTGGATTTCACTGCAGAAAGTGCTTTGTAGGCGTATCTACGGGCATCAATACCAGCTCCAACCATATGAAAGCATAATAAAAATGGTACTTTTAATGAGAAAGCACTGAGAAAAACGGTAGCCTTGAAGAATTAAGTCCTGTCCCTAAATCAAGGGTACCCGTAGGTAAACCAGGGCAAATTTCTTCCTTATCTAGATGAGCAGAAAACGGCACCTCGGTTGGAAGAATCCAGCCTCTCTGCTCACCCTTAAAAGCAGGGCGTTAAAATTCCTGACAACGTTAATGAGCTGGTTTACGTTAGCACCTGCCCTTTGGCTTCGTTCTCAGCCCTGAAATCAAGGCCAGAGGCATCGGAGAGTAACAAGTCTTTGTCACCAGACACCACGGTTGGATGGAACCCAACAAAACGGAGCTGCGACGGGTGATACCTAATTCAGAGTCGTCCTCCGCATCTATTACCTTTTGAGTAGATGGCCAGTGCAAAGGGAACGGTGCTGGGAAAGGCTTGGATGCATCAAATCCACCGACTGCAAAAATACAGCACTACCGGGGGAGAAAAAAACTCATTAAGCATTAATTCCGCCCGTGTATTTTTTTTTTCCCCCACAAAAATTGGAAGTTAATGTGCAAATTATAAAGAAGTGTGTGCTAACATTCAACTATCAGATAAAATAAGTATTAATAAAGTTGTATAGTTTATGTTAAACTACTCCATCGCATGAAATAGATAAAAGATCTCCATTTGCCCCAGTATGAGGAGCTACATTTCAAGGTATTCATTCTGTTTCTAGTATGCGTGGCGAGTTCCAGAGAATTTTGTCTTCGACGCCCCAAAATTTTTCCTGCAGGGCGAGGGATTTCCTTTAGGCTTTTCCTGCTCATCAAGATTTCAGTAACAGTGAACCATAAACCGTAGGGCGTTCGGTCTCTGGGAGCGCGATTAGGAAAGACTGAGGACTATCCAAAAGTGTCTTCTGTGTTGGCATGTAAGATTGGTCTATGCCCGTGTTTGAGAAAGTGAAATTATTAATCTAACTTAGAATATACTGGCACTCATTCTGCACAAGACTAACCTGGGAATTAAAAAGCTGGCTCGAGCTGCAGCATTGCCCTGGAGGGTGACACGCGACTGTGCTCCAAAACTACAAAGCCAAGCTTTGTAGACCTTCGGCATCGGCAGCCTTCACTTTTGCAGAGCCATCCTTTGTAGACCTTCGGCATCGGCAGCCATCACTTTTGCAGAGCCATCGTGTTTGGGCTACCTGCCTCTCAATTAGAATATTTTTAGATATTTGTTTTTGTGAAAACCTTTCTGCTGTCCCCCGTACTCACTCCGTATTTGCACCGCTGTCACTCGACTAATTACAACCCGGTGCTGTTGCCAAGCTGCTCGGTACGGACGCTTGCTGCCCCGAGCCGGCTGCAGCCCAGGGAACTGTCAGGGTGAATTAGAGGAGCGGATCTGGTGACGGAGCCCTGCACGCCGCTGGCACCAGCGAGGCTAGCCCGAGGCTCCAGGCTCTGAGCCTTGGCACGCCGGCTTCCTGGCCACACGTCGCAGCCTCCCGGCAATCCTCTCCTTCTCCCTCCTGCTTGGCTGCTCTCAACCTCCTATAATCACCGTTATTGAGGTCGGTTGATTTCTACGGTTCCGTAAATACGGTTGCTTAAATACTCCCATACTGAAAGATTCAACGGTATTTGTACCTATCAAGATCCCGGTTGATCTGATTGCGTTTTACGTTAATTACTCCATTACAGGGGTTCTTCGAGGATACTGACAGCACGCTTCCTCAGAAGGGAAAAATTGATATTGATTGCCCAGGTCTTCAACTCCACTTAGCAAAACAAAGAATTACCGTGAGCAAGACGAGGCGAAAAGAGACATGCATACGCTGCGTGTACATCTAAAACCATCTGAAACAATTTCAGTTAAGTGGGACTCTTCCACAAGTTATCACACGCCAGCAGTGTGTTTTGTTAACCTTGAAGCAAGGCCCAGCAGTTAAATCATGAGGATAAAGATCACGACACTGGCATTTTATTCTGCGTTGTAATGGCAGCTCATTGTATAATTTTAGTCAAGCTGCGAGCGTGTTATTTCCTCTATTTCCCCGACCTGTAAATGAGATTTTTCTACTTACTAAGGGCATTTACCTCTATATGCCCTTGGCCTGAATATATTCTGTTTGTTCTTGTTCAGGCACTGGACAATATCCATTCCTCAGCTCAAACCCAGCCAGCCCAACAAGGCGCTTGCGAACGAGAACAATTTCACTGGCCTTACCAAAACCATTCAGATCCAAAGTTTCCCACGGAAGCAGCGAGTGAAATACTATTTCTGGAAACAACCTTAGCTTTCTAAGTCATTTCTGAAACCGGACCAAAGAACAAATATCAACAAGCAGTAAACTACCCAGCTTCCTGATTACTTCGTCAGGGAATAAAAACAAAACGTTGGGCCAACGCAAATCGGGTACAGGACCGACTGCTGCAGCTGAAGAGAGAGATTCTGAGCTCAGATCCCAGCTGTCGATGAAATCTCAACTCAGTGAAAAGAGAATAGATTACAAACACACCGTACTAGATAATGAATTCAAGTTACCCGTTCTCAATTCAGAAGTCAGCACTGAGTTATTGATAACCCTGGAAGGCAAAAATCAAGTTACGCGAGCCTCAAATATTGCCACTTATTTCACAGAATCATAGAAAGGTTTGGGTTGGAAGGGACCTTAAAGATCACCAAATTCCAACCCCCCTGCTGTGGGCAGGGAACACCTCCCACCAGACCAGGTTGCTTAAAGCCCCATCCTACCTGACCTTAAATGCTTCCAGGAATGGGGCATCCACAGCTTCTTGGGGCAGCCTGTTCATATTTTCCACTAGTATTTTTATATCGTCTACATTTTGCGTGCCTACATATTCTTATATCTATATATTTCGTATTCATATATTCCTCTGATGACATTGACGTGAAAATCCTTGGCGAGACTAATTTGATCTAGATTTTCCTTCCAGCCAAGAGTAAACTCTCCCCAAACCTCCCACAATTCAATTTCCGCTTCTTTTTCAGACAAGGCGAAACGTTCGCTCAAGGTCACGATCTGATTTTCTTCCTAAAAAACAAAACCACCAGCTTCCCACGTGCTTATTTCCACGAGCGTTCTTGGCTGAAGTCAGCTAACCATGAAGAGGGTGGGAGGGTTCTTCCAGTTTCAACGCGTCTTCTCAAAACGAAAGTCATTTTGCTAGTTCAACTCAACATGGACACCCAAAAAAACGAAAATAATCAAGAAGCAGGTAAGAAAACAGTAAAAACAGGTAAAAATAATCAAGAAACAGGCTCAGCCTGCTAAACATAAATATATAAGATTTAAATCAGGCTCTTTCACAGCTGCGTCATGCAAGTAGACCCTTGCAGGGCCCAAAGGGTTATGGTAAATGGAGCTGCGTCAGGCTGGCGGGCGGTCACCAGTGGGGTCCCTCAAGGCTCCATTTTAGGGCCGGTACTTTTCAATATTTTTATGAACGATCTGGATGTAGGAATAGAAGGTATTTTGAGCAAGTTTGCTGATGACACCAAACTTGGAGGAGTTGTGGACTCGAATGAGGGTGGAAAGGCCTTGCAGAGGGATCTGGATAGGTTGGAGAGCTGGGCGATCACCAACCGCATGAAGTTCAATAAGAGCAAGTGCCGGGTCCTGCACCTGGGAAGAGGAAACCCTGGCTGCACGTACAGACTGGGCGATGAGACGCTGGAGAGCAGCCTAGAAGAGAGGGATCTGGGGGTCGTGGTAGACAGCAAGTTGAATATGAGCCAGCAGTGTGCCCTGGCAGCCAGGAGGGCCAACCGTGTCCTGGGGTGCATCAAGCACAGCATCGCTAGTAGGTCAAGGGAGGTGATTGTCCCGCTCTACTCTGCGCTGGTGCGGCCTCACCTCGAGTACTGTGTGCAGTTCTGGGCACCACAGTATAAAAAGGACATGAAACTGTTGGAGAGTGTCCAGAGGAGGGCTACGAAGATGGTGAAAGGCCTGGAGGGGAAGACGTACGAAGAACGGCTGAGGTCACTGGGCCTGTTCAGCCTGGAGAAGAGGAGGCTGAGAGGAGACCTCATCACAGCCTACAACTTCCTCGTAAGGGGGTGTCGAGAGGCAGGAGACCTTTTCTCCATTAACACCAGTGACAGGACCCGCGGGAACGGGGTTAAGCTGAGGCAGGGGAAATTTAGGCTTGACATCAGGAGGGCGTTCTTCACAGAGAGGGTGGTTGCACACTGGAACAGGCTCCCCAGGGAAGTGGTCACTGCACCGAGCCTGTCTGAATTTAAGAAGAGATTGGACTGTGCACTTAGTCACATGGTCTGAACTTTTGGGTAGACCTGTGCGGTGTCGAGAGTTGGACTTGATGATCCTTAAGGGTCCCTTCCAACTCAGGATATTCTATGATTCTATGATTCTTGCTATTTGCATAACTCTTATACATCAGCGTATCTTGCAGATTTTTCAAAGCTTTTTGAAGAAACCAGTAAACACAAGTTAGAGCAACCAATAAGGTAAAGGGTGTGTGTTAATGGAGATTTTAACCTAACTTCCACCAAAACTGGCAGCCCCTTTCCTTCCTTTTGGGCATTTTTCCCCCGCTTTCTGTTCCCTTGGAAGGGGAAGGGGAAAAAAAACACAACTAACCAACCAAGAAAACCACTTGTTTAGCCACAGGAAAAGAAATTTCTTTAGCCAAGTTGAGGGGAAGGGCAATTTTCAGCCAGTTCAGATCTGTGACAGCTCACACCACGTGGCCACACAGCTGCAAACATCAGCAAAAAAGGAGGAGAGGTAGAAACACGCAGGCAAGAGTCGCAGTACGTGGTCTGAGCTTCTCTGAACAGCAGCTCGTACTTCTGTTGGAATCCAAGTCAACGTGGAATCTCACCCAGCAACTGGGATTCTAAGGAACTGTGAAACAAACATGAAAACTTTTGGAAGGGTAACT
The DNA here is from genome assembly GCF_011077185.1 of Oxyura jamaicensis. Classification (NCBI taxonomy): domain Eukaryota; kingdom Metazoa; phylum Chordata; class Aves; order Anseriformes; family Anatidae; genus Oxyura; species Oxyura jamaicensis. Next base: position 2,251,618 of record NC_048926.1, on the reverse strand, counting down.
AGAATGTGCTTAGGCACGTAGGAAAAGCCTAAGCAGCTACAGAAACACCTGCCTCCAAATAAATGCAACACCATGATGTAGTTATTACAATAAATACTTGAAATCAGCACCAAGTTGCGTAAAGATGCCTTAAATACTCAAGCAGAGCCTACGGACCTCATCAGCTAGTTTTTAAATCCCCACTTGGTACAAGCCCAGAAGAGAAAAACAAAGCAAAACAGACACGTGCTTAATTAATATTCCTTAAACCAAGCACGGCGTTAACATCTTAAAGGAAGATGGGGATTAAAGGACTCTAAAAAACATTCAGAACAAGTTTTTTTTTAGAGAAAAGCACACACTATCGACTACGCCCCGAGCCCTTGTTAACTCCTACACTTCTCACACAGACATAGGAGTTTAATGCTAAGACACCCACATGCACGCCTGATTATAATTCACGGGTAGTGGACCGCATTCAATCCGAGTTGAAAGCGTTTGGCATTTTGGCAGATGACAAAATCCCTTCCTACGCTTGAGCAAGGATACAACGACAATTTCCATAACGGACACCGCACTTGGTAAGGAATTATGTCTAGCGTGACACCCACGCTAAGCAGGCAGCACTATCAATTTTAATTTATCCAGCCATTACTCCTTTTCAAGTTCTGCCTCCTAAGGAGGATAAAGCGACAACGAAAATGTCAGCGCTGCGCAACAAAAGAATTAACGCGTACCTAAGGTGCAACGATTACAAGTATTGCAGGTTTCCACCCTGAGTACTTGCCTTGTGCTTGTTTCAAGTTGTGTGCCAAGCCACGGTGAAAGTTTCATTTAAAATTAATTAACTGCAGAGCTCTAAATATAAGAGCTCTTCACGGGTTGACTACTACAATTTGCAAATATGCCGGCTCTTGACACGCCGATGAAGTGCTCAAACGACCTAAAATATCCGGGCACGCCCTGAGTTTTAGGGAGTGATGTGGAGGGGCAGGGCAGGGGGGTGTTCAAAAAAAAAAAAAAAAGAGGAAAAAAGATGCTATTAAAAAGACAGGAAGAAAAACACTGCAGCGCTGATTGAGAACACGTTATTTTCCAAAACACAAACGGCAAAATCACATGAGGTTTTGTTTTCTTCTTCTTCCAGTGAAAATACGACGGAGCCAAATGGCAAAGGAGAAACATTTTCTATTTAGCAAGAAGAAAAATCCACCGGTAGGTACAAATCAGAAGAGACAAGAGTCTTAGAGCCTACCATTTGTTTTGTTCGTATCGCTTGCTGTACTTTTTTTTTTTAAGCAAACTTTAAACATTTAAACTTTAAACATCACCGGGACTCGTCTTTTGTGACTGCTACAGAAGCCAAACGTTGTTTGATTGGGCAACGGTGCAACTTTTGCAGAGCTTCGTTGGGTTACAACTCCGGATTGTGAAAGAAAAAGCTCAGAAAGGTTAAAACACAGAATTGATTCGTGAAGATTTTTGACCAACACAATAATTACAACAACAACATTAAGTAGGGTCACCAGCCATTGCAAGCTACAGGTTTACAGACGAATTCCAAAGGAATGTTGGGCAGGAATAGGAACGTGGCTAACAAGCACATTTTCCATCTATGCTAAGCCTATTTCAGGACAACTTACATTACAAAAATGTAAAACGCTGTACTTTCAGTCGCATAAACCCTTTTCATAATGAGCAGCTCTCTGATGGAGATTACGTGTCGTTCCTGCCCAAGAGTAACCGTTACAAAAATCAAAGGCTTTAGAGCTTCTGTCCATCGCTCGGGCTGCCCCGACCTTGAAGCAACAAACAAGACCCTGAAGACTACGTCATACGGCAAATCCCTGATTTCCTGTTGAATAGAAATGACAGCACAAACAATCCCCAAACAGAAAATTAGAAGAGAGGAACTCAAGGAGGAAAAATAAAATGCTTGGAATCGGGAAACGTTTCTCTGCAACAAAGGTTAGGTTTAAGACTTTCGGCAAATACCATTCAATCACCAAAGTATTATTCAGATTAATTGAAATGCCAGGCCTACCCCTAGAAGTTGCAGTGTGATGTTAGGCTTGATTTTGGGAGCAGATGCTCCAGATGCTGTCTGGGAAAGACCTTATGAGACCGAAAATGTCGATGGAAGAAGTCTTCGCCTTCACTCCCTTCTTGGTCAACGCAAAATAATTTGAAGAAGAGTCATTTTGACAGATGAATCCGATTCCTCCTATCAAATATCTGGTGTCAGGAAAGCCCATGGATAACCTCAGGCAAGGTCAGAATCTGTCGCAATGTGTTTCAGCTTCTGAGGACAGAATTTATTTCCAATACCCATAATTACAACTGAATTAAGATTGCTCAATCAAGGAATGGCTTTGGGATAAGTTTGTGGAATGGAAAAGCAGCCTTCAATTTAGCCCGATCGGGAGTGGTTTTGCTTTCATCCCATCGCCAGAAGAATATCCTTGCCTAACAAGCCTATACTATCTCAATCAGGTATTCATTTCAAGAAGTCTGGAATTATTGTTCTGAACACTTGATATCTCAAATTATCTGATTCTGTAAGCACTGGACAACTAGTTGGTTGCCTTTATCAGATTATTAGGATTTTTTTAAAATATATTTTCGTTTCTTCTCCCCATGAAACTGCATGTGATGGAACTGCAAGCAGCTGTTGTTGTTATTCCCTTTAAGTACTGAAAGACGCCAATTTACTTTTCTGTTTTCCAGCCATGTTTTTATAGCATTTATGTTTTAAAACTTCTAAAATTCTAAGAAGTTTCCTGTATAAGTAATTTGCCATGCATGTCATCGTACCTTGCGCTATAGAAATCTACCAGAGTTCCAAAAATTTTGCTTTGAAGATAGAATTATGTCCTCTGTGTAGTAAAACTCTTTCCTTTACACGTTTTGTTCCATTCTCCATACTTAAGCAGTGATTAACACAGAAGAACTAAGTGTTCACCAGTGACTACAGGAACAGAAGCTCTTCAGAGTATTATTTAAGCATTTTAATAACAAGAAAATCTAAAATGGCTTCTTAAGCTCTTTATTCTGAAAGTCATCATGTACAGCCGAAGGACCAAAACTGGCTGGAGACGTCCTAGCACAGCATTCCCCCTCCAGGGCGATTTGCGCACACGGTACAACGTGGGCTGTAACTGGAAGGCTACGCCATCTTCTTCGAGTGCTTAAACACGGTGACTTGACCGGAATAGTTGGTGACTTGAAATACTGTGACTTTGCCATGACAGTCTGTTTCCAATAAAATTGTTATTTATTTATTTTAAAAGTGCTCCACCTGCTATACTATGAAAAATAAAATGCACCTCTATTTCCTCCATCACTACAGATTAAAAAACCATGATAAAAGATCCATCCCCCTCATATTTAACTGCCTCCCTACAAGCACTCAGCACCTTCGCCAAGGCTAAGGAGTTGAAAGCTTAGGGCCCGACCTCAAAAGGTTTCCACTGAAGCTATTGGGACGCTGCAGGAACGATTCTCTGTGGATAACCACAGCCCAGATGGACACCATAACCGATTTTTAAGCCATAAATACATGTCCTTTTCCAAGTAGAGCACTAGGAAGGATATTACGCATCCTAGAATTTGCCATTGTCATCTACGATTAATGACAATCTTGAGGATCTTTTCTCTTTAGGGTAAGAACTGCGTAGCTTCTACGCTGACACAAAAACTACAAAGGTGAAGTATTTAGAGAGTAACGTAAGACCAGCTTATACAGCTGGAAAGAAGACATGCCTTCAGGCAGGCAGCCTCTAGTTAAATTTCCGTTTAAAGAAAAGATAGGAACCTTTGCCGGTCCAAAATAAAAGTTTGCAAGCTTGATAACTTTGATACAAGACTGTCCTTGAGAATACAGAGGAAAAAAAATTAGCTCAGATGGTGCTCAGCAAATGATTCACTTCTCTCGTATTTTACTCCTCCTCCCCACTTTTTCAATTTGACTTCACAAAGCCTTGAATTCAGAGAGGTATTACGTGACTGGTACAGTAAGAACCAGTTGCGGAAGACCTATTTCTTGTCTACACGGCCCTAGTTCATTTCAACCCTAATTCAGATCTGCTGAAAACTAGTTTGTTTTAAAGGATGAAGAGAATTTCCAAATCAACCTTTGCCGAAGTGTTTGAGCATAGCTGTGACAGGGACTCTAATGGTCAAATTTTTCTTACACACAACTAGGGTTACATACTGACAACATGCTCCTGATGGCAGAATAGAGCAGATCAGGTTCCTTCAGCAGTTCGAGGATCTTGCCATCTCCCAGGAAGCCTCTCCCAAGCCACCACCTCAGCAGTGGGAGGAAGGGTGGGTGCTCCTGCCTGCATTTTCCAGGAGGAAGACTTATAAAAGGATTAGAAAGGAACTCTGTCTCTGAATTGAAGACGAGACTTCGGTTTCCCAATCCACAGTTCTCTAAAAGAGAAGAAAGGAGGACAAGAAAAAAGAAATCCCCAAGGAAAACGAGGCCCTGTTTAAGACACGCCTGCTGTCCCTTCCTAATGCCCTTCAGCCAAAGTGTGAGCATCCACCTGGGCACTGCATGGGTCTATAAGCTGCCTGCTGTACACAAAAATGGCACAGGACAGTAGAGGTGGCACGGTGGAAAGAAAAAAGACGGGATGCTGGAAGCCATCCCGACAGCCTTGTGCATCCCCTTACAAACACCCTAAGTTCTTGGAATTGGGTTTCTAATTAACGTCTGCATGCTTTAGGTATACTCTTCACCGGATGTGAAGTGCAAAATAAATCCTGGAAGCTCACCTTAAATATTAATGAGGCTTCAAAAAGGTAAGCGCTAGCTGAAGTCGAGCAAACCTACTGGTACAAGTTCTGTCACCCTCGGACAACCTACAGACATCACCCTAATCACATATTACAACTTAAAGATCATTAACTGTTTAATACCGAACTAACACTCGTGTATATTCATGGCATAAGTAAAGGGATTTTAATCCAACTGACTTAACTGCAGCATAAAACCACCTCGCTTGCTGGATTTAACTAATTAATGTGGTTTTCTTTGTGTGAGCTAAGACCACTAAGGAAGTAAAAATTCTGTTTGTTCATTTTGGGATTTTATGTCTGTATAATTATCAGTTACAGGTTCTTATAACGCTGAAAAAAGCTCCAAAATATTAGGAGAAGTGACAAGAAATTTAGTCTTAATTATTAGGAATTATTCCAGAGCTGCGCTCATTCTAAAACTTTTCATTTAGACAAAAAAACCTTGTCCTTTTCCTGACCACAACTCTTATGAAACCTGGTTTCTAAATGTGTTACCTACATGATTCAGGAGAGTGACAGGGTCTCAACTCTGTCGGTATTAATATCCGTAACAGGAAGACGAGGTTTGGATCTCTGCCGAGTAAAAAAAATCTGTCCATTGAACTGCAGCAGTTCTACAGTAACAGTCGATGATAAACCTCACAAAAAATGTTCCAAAATGAGTAAGGGAAGATCACAGAATGGCAACGATTGGCACAAAGGAAGGAATACTATCCAGAGACTTATCTGGAGAGGTCAAACACGAAAACATCCACCTAAAACGCTAAGCGGTAACATGCAAGAACTTGTTGGGCCAACTCGCTGTGCATGTTGCACGAGCAAGCCTCTAATGATACTCCAACAAGAAGAGTTTGTTTACCAGTAACAACTTCAATGTTAACTTCATCACATTCGTGGAGCAGATCACAACTTGCGCAACGAGGAATTGGGTTCTCTGCCTTCCAGATTGGCATCTCACCTACCTAGGTCTTCTCTCGTGTACCATGGTGAAGGACGTATCTATAACTTCATAACAGATCCGTTCTTCAACTCAAATATTTGGGGCATCCACAACCTCTCTGTGCCAGCGCCTCACCACTCCCTGAGGGAAGAATTTCCTCCTAACACCTAATCTAAGTCTCCCTTCTTGTAGTTTGAAAACCATTCCCCTGTGTTCTGTCATTATCTGAGTAAAAAGTGCCCTTCTTTATTCATCATGCCTACAGCTATTTGTTTTTAAAACAACAAATAAATCTACACAGGTGGGTGTAAATGGCTTCTGGCTGTGCTACTGTGGCTGTACCACTACAGCTGCTGCCTCTGAACCAGCAGCACACCAAAGCAGCCAGTCACTTTTGTTTGAGCCACGTCCCCAGCCTGTGACAGCTGTCGCAGGCAGTTGGCAGCCAGACATCGACCAACACAGGTTGGCAGGACACAGCCCTGGACCTGGAGCAGATTCTGAATCCAAATAAAAAAAATACCAAGTTATTGAGAAGCAAGCAGAAATTCACACTTTCCTATAAGGATACTAATTGAATTTCCATGTAGTACAGAAATTTATTTTTTAAATAATGGAAATCCATTCTTTTCATCAGGCTGTCTACTCCTAGGTGCCACATTCTTTTCTTCTTAATAGTATTTTTCTTTCCCCAAAGTGAGTCACTCTGGAAAACGCCACTCGCTTGAAAGAGAACAAATTGACAAACAAACCCAACTGTCATGAAAAATAACGCTCACTGCTATATACTACGACTACCACGTACCAACAGCTTCAAAGTTCAATCAGAAAAGACTTGCAAATCTATCCAACAATAGTTACTGGCTTCAGGAGAAAAGGAAATAAACATTTAAATCCGCAACTGTTAAAAGAGTTTCTTCTAATACACTGCTAAGCGTATGATCTGTTTGGCTTAGCTCTAATTTGGCTGGGAAGGCTTTCGCAGACAGAAGGAAAATGTTTTTGATGGCTTGTTCAAAAGGAAAAAAAGCCATTTATCAGGTTATGTAAAAATCTTGTGTTGGAAACTACAGTTTGGCAGAACACATTTAATTACCGCTGGCTTTTCTAGAACATTAAGTAAAAAATAACTATGGTATAATCGTATTAAGGGTTTGTCTTCGTTGGTTTGACACAAAGATTTTTGTGAAAGGTCTCATTAAATCTTAGATCATTCCTTACACAACTTAGCTCCTCCACGGGTCTACACAAACAAGGAGTTAAAGCTATAATCCGCAGAAATAAAAGATGGGAAGATTTCCAAGCTTTTTATGCTCAAAGGTAAAGGAGAACGCTTTCCCCTCACCATTGAAAGCGTTCATTCGAAACAACAGCTATTGAAATCGAGTTTTTCATGAACTCAACCTTTCAGGAAATCAACCCTCTAAATCAGAGACAAACACTTCAGCCCATATACGCGACACCGTAAATACGCACTCTTAAATACTAACCCAACAAGATGCCAGAGAAACCATACTGTGAGCTGCACCCAGATCGATGAAATTCCAGAGTCCCTGAACTATGAAGAAACGGGGCACCCCTGGAGAGTGGCTAAGAAGTGTGGTAGATAATGAGTGGAGAACCAAGTCACTAAGCACAGGGATTTTGAGTAGAATCGACACCACCGGAATACAGCTCCGCTACACATACAAGGAGCACCAGTAAGGTCGCACCATCACAAAACTACCGAAGTCATTAAACTACAAAAGTCATTACAGCCAAGATGCTCATTTTGCGCTCGCTTTGCCAAGATCATCTTATCCCGCACTACACAAGTTCAATGTCCTCTTCATATACTGACAATTTTAAAATGAACACACTACGCAGCTGAATTCAAGATTTACCATAACGAAAAGAGTTCGTACTTATGGTTCTAGTCGATGTTGAAAGTTTCTGCGTGAATCTACAAGGCTGTACAGTTTTGAAATACAAATAAAAAACAAATAATCCACCCGTTTTCCTAACTACTGGGCTATCTTCCAATAGAAAGTGTGTAGCAGAAGAGTGGTACGCTGCAGACATAGAGGTATGCATTGTACAAAACATTTTCAAAGTTATGAAGAATAACTTCCTTATGGAAGTAACAGGTGTTATTTTAATATCGCTTTAATAATTGATAATATTTTATAATTTAATATTGTAATTCGCACAAAAACCTTTTGGTCACATCTAAATTCTGCACCATCCAGAAGGATGCCCATCACTAAGTTTGGGCAATACTTCATGAGAAGCACCGTGGCCTACTGGAAGCCCCCGAGCCAGAAGACTTCACGCTCGATTCCCACGTTTTGGCCTTGTAAACAACATGGTCAACCCACTTAGTCAACCGCAGTACGTTCAAAACTGAAGCAGAAATTATGGCGTTAATCGTATTAAAGCATTTTCAGATTTACTTCTGTAGAGGAGATCCATACCCTTGTCGACACTGATTAAGAAGCAAAGAGGTCAAAACAGCTTCTTCGCCGTTCCTGAGTTGAAATGTATAGGATTTCAAGAAAAGATTGAACTTGTAAGCCTAACAGGATTTTTCTTTTTGAAAAACAGAAGTTTTAGTTGAAGTTCTGTAATGATTAATTCTGCAGTTCTCAATTTCAATTTCTGTAATTCTCTAGAGCTAGGAAAAGTTTGGAAAGCATCATTTTTTTTTCACCAATATAAAATTCTTTCACACTTGCCCTAATGTTTGCAAGATATCAGTGTTTTTTTTTCCCTTAACAAGCATTTTCTGCTAAGAATTAAGGAAAAATATTTTCTGAGCCAACAGGGGACTTGGGTTTTGATTTCTTTATTTATTTATTAGTGCAGGGCTTTTTTTAAAAAAACAAACTTATTTTATAATGGGTTACTTGAAGCTGTTCAAGGTTTTGGCATATCAGAATAAATGTCAGGGAGATAAATCACCAACACACCTCATGAAACTCGCTGCCGAACTCTCAGTAAACAAGCTGGAACATATGGTTGCAATTATGATCTGAATTACCACAGAAATCAGAAGCTCCAGTCACGAACCACAACCTCGTTATGCTACGTACTGTACATGCTGAAGGATGGTCTCTATCTATCCTCAACAACCTACATACAGGACGAGAGACAAAAAGGATTCACAGAGAGAAAAAGAGGGATTCACGAGAGAAATGAGGCAGTTACTAGGCAGCACCATGGGCAGTGCCCTCCGCACACCACAAACCTGTGTCAGGTAGGTATCACAGAGGGTATCAAGAGGACTTAAAGCATTAAAAAATAAGCTTTGAGAAGGTTTAGCTACAAAATATTTTGTCACTGCTCTAAGGGTCCCCGGCAGGGTCTCCCTGAGAGGAAATGAAGGAAGCCATCCTACCGTTTGGTTGCAGATCCTTGTGATCGAAACCCCCCAAACGTTTGCTGGACCTGGGGCCTAGTCATGCTACCAGAAGTGCTACTGCTGCGTAACTGCTGTACACTCACATCGTTCAAAACCACAAAGATAAATTAAAAACAAACAAAAACACACCAAAAAAACCACAGTCTATGTCAAAGGAACTGTGCAAGAGCTTGATAGTGAAGATATCTCTGCGGAAGACATCTCAGAAGAGATTTATGCCTGAGGCAATGTTTTCCTGTGCCACTACGATTAACACAGACCATTTTTATCTGCAGAAAGGCAACGAAGATTCTCAAAGGGGAACATTCACAGCCCCTTCTGACAGTAGTTCGGCCTAACTTCATGCTCACCTGGTCCCCAGAGCACCAGAGCTGCTGCACAGCACAGATGTTGGTCAGGATGCAGCTGCCCTAGAATCCGGCTTCCTGGGCAGCTTTTGCTGACTGAACCTCCCCCCAGCTACGTTACTATTAACACACAACCTCTTAATTTCAAAGGACACTTACTTGACCTGCAGGCACATGTTTTGCTGCAGTTCAGACACGTCTTCAGAGAAATTAAGAAAAAAGCTGAAGATCGGGACCCTAAATCTTCACACACAGGCTGAATCAAATGCCATGATTGCAGTGACAAGAGGATGCTGCTGGTATGGACTGTAAGCAAGAAGGAAGATTAACAGAAGTGGGACAGAAGTCTTAGATCTACATTTTCATCATGCTGAGCATGAACAAACACCGACAAGGCACAAGGGAGACACAGAAAGTTGAAGTTTAGGTTTATGGAGCAGATACATAAACTAGACCTCTGACAAATCAGAAACAGGTTCTGGAAGGTCAAACCAACTAGATTGAAGTATCTGTAAGAAAAAAGTCTACTGGAATGGTAAAAAATAATAGATCTGTGTAAGTAGTCGTTTTTGGCTTTCTACTTTGATGTATTTTAAACTAGATATTAAAAAAATCAGACTCCATACCTTTTTCCTCTTCAATTTTAACATTAAACACTAGATGGGAATGAACAGTTTATTTTATAAAGATAACCATGCCAAATGTAACTGTTAATGAGAATGTCAGCAGAAAAAGAAGAAACCTTGGTATACACAAGTCATAGATGTGTAAAATAGGTCAGATTCCCTCTTCAGGTACACTACTGTTGAGTGACATCACGCAGACTGAAGTACACACTTCCATGAAGCGTTCAGGAATGTTTGCCTGGTTCCAACCGAAGAGTACAGGCATGAGAAAACAAGTAGCTGGTGACGACTACACACTGAGTTCTGTGATTCATGTTAATGATACCGCAGTACATCTGTGGGCCAAAACAGTTAAGAAGATTGATCAGGTGACTAATCAAGATAAATCACCTTCCATGGATTTCTTCCAGGTAGAGCATTGTACCCATCACTATTAAAATTACCTGAACACACACTAAGTCAACGAGAAGCTACCACTGCAGTAACTCCTAAGGACTTCAAGATGCTTTAAGGTGGGGTTATCTTTTCAACAGCAGAACATAAACTGGATCAACTGTTCCAAATGAAACCGTTTACGTTCATTTTTTGATGGTCTTGAGTAGCACTAGCATCTTCCTGTCTTAATTTATTACTTGTCTGGTAGCTCCTCAACGTAGCATGAGTTTCAGTTTGCAAGAAATCAAACGACCAAGTAAAAAACTTCTGTTTATTTATAACATGAAACACGTCTACTGCCATTCATACTGATGTCACTTAGGCCTTCGGAGCACATGAAAATATAACCAGATCTAGCAGCACGTCACAATTATTTTGCACACCTACAAAAAGACTGCTGGATTCAAAACACAACTGACTCAATGCCAAAGATACTGCATTGAAGAATGTCCTTTATGAAGTTAGCAAACTAAAATATCATTCCCCCCCCTCGCTCCAAACCCACAACTGTGTATTTAGCTATTGGACGACTGCAGAATTGGCAACGCAATTCTCATCAAGGTGCTTTATATATGAGAGAAAAATGTACTTGCAGCACACAGGCACCTTGCATGCAGTCAGAGGTCAAACCAAGGAGGAGAAATCGGTGTGAGGATGCTGGCTGCACGGTTTCAGGGTTAAGGAGGTTCACGAGAGGAAAAGAAACAGGCTACAGAGGATGAGAAGCAGGACAAGGTTAACTGTGGGAAAGGGTAAACTTCTGCTCACGTTGTGTGCAGTTATCACTCCTGCAGAATCACGAGGAAGGAAAGGAGGGGGGGCTTAAAACAGCGCTTCTACAAGTTTGCAGACCTACTGCTGCTGTGCAAGCGACTACAAAATATGCACAAAAACAACAAAATAAGGTAGATAACTGTGGTATCAAGTTATATAGATTCCCAATTAATAAGTACAATGATTACCTTAGGCCTCAACATTCCATGAAAAGGTTTTAAAAACCAGGCTCCTGCCTCTTTTCGTCCTAAATAAACGATGGATTATTTCATTAGACTTACTTTAAGAATTGTGTAGTATTTAAAAGACGTAGAAGCGAGTTTTCAATTCTTTCATTCTTTAAGTGTCTATCTTGTAATGTCTTAAAAGCCTACAAAACTTACAAAAATAAAACAATATAGAAATCACTTCTGGAAGTTTTTCTACATCTGCTCAAGTCTTTTTTTTTTTTATATAACAATCAGTTTGTGTTGCTGTTTTCAAAATTTTTATTGCACTCTACACACGTACCCGATGCTTTAAAAAAAGGTGACAAAGGGCTTAATTCAGAGCTGTTATCAATGGACAAATATGCCATTTATTCTACCAATCTTAGCGTGCCCAAGTTTCATCTATAGTCCAGCACCGAATCCAGGCAAAGAATATTAACTAACCACGTGCACGCAAACAGAAGTACTATTCCTATTTTCCAACAGGAGATGGCATTTATTTTTTCCCCTTTCCTGGATGGGTTATTAGAGAGCGCTTTACAAGAGCTCTTCTACCTAAAGCTTCATATGAAGATACTTAATTCACCAGGAGAAATGATGGCACTTCAAGTGCTCATGAAAGAGGCAACAAAATAAGTGTGGGAGTATGCCAAGGGAGTTGTTAAGAGAATGGTTCAAGAAGGAGCAAAGGGGGGTGGAAATGTAGGAAGAGACAAGAACACACGTAGGCAGACACCTTAAGAATTTGCATGAAGAAATGCAAACGTGATATACGAGGAGGAAAAAGTCATGTGGGGCTATGTTATCAGAGGAGCTATGGAGGAAGGAAAGGTGGTGACAGTTTGGATGGACTTAGGTTAAGCAAGTGAAGAGGAAAAAAAGCTCTTTGCACTAGGACAGAAAGATACTCGGGCATGACTGTATGATTAGAATCAAGATGAATGAAAACGTGGTGCAGGTATCAACAAAATACGCCGGGAAAAACCACTCCGCAGTCACAAGCTGAAGCACAAACCGCATAATGAAATCCGCTTTGGGAAACCTTTTAAAAGCAATTTTCTCCAGCAACTGACAAGAAGGAAAAGAACGTACCTGCTGGGACTTCCAAAAAAAATGTTGTAAGGAACAGTTTAATTACTTTCTCTTCTCTGTCTAAATAAACAGCAAACCGAACAACTGTTTTCTGACACGTTTACCTTATGGGCATAACCCAAACACTGCCGTGGTCTGCCCCGAGCACATACACTAGAAACCAGAAAGAAGATGAGTGTTGTGAACGCACCGGGCTCCGTGTAACCTCACCTTCCACAGAAGCAGGAACGCGTTTAGGATACGCTGCACTACGTTACAGAGACGTGCTCTTTTACTGCCTCCAGGAGGAGATCCACGTGCACTGTCACAGTCAGCCTGCAAAAACATTTTCTGGCAGGCCACACGCGGCACAAACTTTACTGTTCCCTAGGGATGCTTCCAGGGAGTGGATTTCACAGAAGATCAAAATAAATAGGATATGTTCTAACAACAACTGACTTGCAAAGTCTTATTTAGATTTATCGAATAAAAGGGAAGTAGTAGATAACGTTACTGCTAGCAAGAAATTATGTTTTATTTTTATTATAAATGGAATTGTTGAGGGAGAGTTTTTACACGCAATACGCATCTAAAAAAACCACACATCTGGTACGGCGAAGAGAGCAACCACCCAATCAAAACGCAGTATATAGCATAAAGAAACATGAAACCCCTTTTGCTTAACAATATGTCATTAAGTCCTTTGTATTCTCCAGGCAGAATCTCTCTATAACAAACCAACCAACCACGGAAGGTCACAGGCTATTCACAACACGCAGGAAAAACATTAATCAACCTACCGGGAAAGGCATACACTATGTTATAAAAATTCATATCTAGGCCGTTCTTTTGTATCACAGAAGCTTCGAGTTTGGAAGGAGCTTCTGGAAGGAGCTTCTTCGGATCATCTAGTCCAAATTCCCTGCTCAAGCAGAGCCACCTAGGGCAGGTTGCCATATCCATACAGTAAAAGTAAGGAATAAAATATGCAGTCTCTGAAAACGTGTCTAGCTCTTGAACAATAGAGTCTTAAGGAGTATTTATTGAGTATTTATTACATTTTAAATAACTTGAAACGTGTGATTTGTCAAACGGGGCACTTTTAAAGAATTAAAAGTATCAGCAAAGGAAAAGAAAAGGGGGCGAAGTGCTACTGTTACCATCTACTGTCCTGCATGGAACATCTCTGCAGCGCCTGCCGATTGTTTCACATCTCAAGATGGAGCACGCATGATTACAACAGTTTGTAATCTTTCTTGTGGGGCCATGGTTATAGCTTTTCTTTACTGAGCGTGCACATTAGCATCACTTGTTCTAAAAAAACAGACTACAGGTGCATTTGTTTGTAAGAGAGGTCACACAGAAGGCAATACTTCCTGAGACCCGACAAATTGTTTAGAGAAAAGACTCACTTGCCACCCCGGATGCAATTCCGTACAGCAGTCCTCCTCCATCCGTCTGCTGCTGAAAGACGTGGGTCCCCGGAGGAGGGCTTCTTTCTTGTCTAATGAAGTTATATAGCAAGGTTTTCACAAGTCTGCTGGTATATGGGAGACTGCGAAGAAAAAGAACGGCCAGCTCAGGTTGATTGACAAGTTGCAAAATTTGGCTCAACTACAGAACTTTCGTTCCCTCCAAGGAGGATATGCTTAGATCTCAGCTCGTTTTAAGAGTCCCGTCGATTATTTGAGGAGGAACGGATGCTCGTTATCTCACCTGCGAGTCAAGTCTAATCAACTACACCGCAAAGACCAGGCGGGGTGCACAGCAGTCTTGGGCACCGCGCCTCCTTACAGATTGAAAGGGAAAGAACACCGAGGTTTTGACCATGCAGAGCTGCACCGACTCCAGCAGGACCCCGTTGGAGCACCTTCAGGAGCACGGTTGCCGAAATATTTTGGTTTTCAACACTACTTTGAAGTCAACCGATGTGTGGAACGTGCCTCTGGAGGCCAGGTACCTGCTGCTCCCAAAAACCAGACAGCAAGCACACCTAAGAAAAATCTGTCTGCATTTAAAGGTTCTTTTCTTGCCCTACTTGGTCCAGCCCCGCCCAGAACACGACGTACCATCGACCATGCATCAGGTATTTGTGAATGAGGCTTTCTCGCAGGATTTCCTTGTGAAACAGCTGGCAGGAGAGGAAGACGACGAGCGTCGTCACAGCTTCCAAGGAAATGCTGTACGTAATATCTCTGCAGGAAAAAGGGAAGATTTGGAAAAGATTAATCTACCGGCTTTATTTATTAACATACTCACAAGAACGCTCAACAGCTTCACTTGAGGTTATGCGTTTTACAGCAAGTCTCAACTGGGACCAGCTAACCAACAAATCAAACTCGCTAGGAAAAAGCCACGTGGCTTCACACGGATAACGCGCTCTTTTTTATTGCTGCAAGCATTTTTTGATATGCCAGAAGACAACGTGAAAACATTGCAGCGTTGCCCAGAGCGTTCCACCTGCCATTTTCGGAGCACACGGCACACTAAAAATAATAAATACATCTCAAAAACGTGTCCTTTGTCCCGTTAAACAAAATTGTCGTTCTAAGACCGGGAAATGGCCGGTTTTGGATAGTTTACCAAAGCTCATTAAGTGAATTCGGAAAGACTACAGAGCTAAATGGATGGGAAGGACATCTGTTGTTTGGGCTATCTTGTGATTTCTGCTCTCAACTGAGCCTCTAACAACCTCGTTCCGTATCGCATTTTGAAAAGGGGGAGAAAAATGCTGCCTTGATCACTGATAAACTGCCGAATGCACGACCCCTTTTAAAGCACTTGTACAGGAACCTGTTTCATTCTTGCTTTTAACCATTTATTTCCTCCTCCAGAAGGAAATGTTTCGTCCAGTGCAACGGTACCATCCTGAAGCCCTTGGGAAGGGCTGAAGCGATTCGTTCAACGGCAAGAGCAAATGGGAAGCGCGATTTCCTGGACTGCAGTCCAGAGCCACACCGCTTCTGATATCAAAATGTTTTGGAAAGGGAAGGTTACGCAAACTCACTGTTTGTATTTCTTCTGGCGTGCTTTGAGTCTTCGAATCCCTAACATCTCACGCCAGGAAGCGACTTACGGCTTAAATAACGTTCTTCCTCCAAATCATGAAGTACGTTTTAATTAGTTTTCGTGAGGTACCTGACTTTTCGCCCACTGCGGAGGAAGTTCGCCAGTGTAAATGGTGATAATTACAACAGGCCAGAGGTTACGCTGGGAGCTGGTTCTACCGCACGTTCATCTGCGCCAGGAGCAAGACCGAGCTAGGAACGGTCTTCCCAGTCCCTCAGCCAAGCCGTGATGCTTTGGGATCAGCCACCCATGCCCGTCCCAAGCAAAGCAGGGAAGAGCTGCGTATACCGATTATTATTAATACAGGAAAAGAAAAAAAACACTCCTTAAATTTGCTCCTATCAAAATAAACCCAAAAGCTCGGAAGAAATATATTTTTTTAGGTATACAAATTACCAAGGCTGAGAATACGAGGTTGTCTTCCAAGTTGAGTTGAGCATGACTCGATGAATGAAAAGGCCGACCTGGTGACACGCTACAACATCCAAAATACCCGGGTCACTTTGTTGGAAGGAAACGCGTTTTACGGAGTCTATAGACCCCGTAAAATCTCCCCGTTCCAGGCATTTCTTTGCTTATTTCTCTGACCAACCGTACAACTGGAAATGCACATCTGAAGAGACATCACAAAATCCTTCTCTGTTTCCTTCCGCTGAGCCATATAAAAATAAACGAAGTTATGGTATCGCATGAAGTATTTTTTTTAAAAAATAACCTGCTTTCAATAACCTTACAACTGGATGAGAGAAGCTAATCAATTCATATAACTCAAGTTACTTATTTTCTTTCTATTCAAACCCCAATTAAGGGGGATTTAACCGGGGATTTTCACTCAAACTGGAGTCCCAGTACCTGTGGTGAGCCCCTAACCTACAGACACCCTTAATTTAGCAGCGCAAGGATAAAGCTTCAGAGCAAAATCTTCTCCACCAAGGGTCAAAACAGCTTTCTCAAACTCAGAACATTTCGAAAGGGTCCCAAGAACTACCAGGAACCCCTTTTAACTTCAAAGAAAACATTTTTTATTTATATTGAGAGACTATTGGGGGGGGGGGGGGGGGGATTTTTTTTTATTCAAAGCCATCGCTCTCATAATGGACTTCCTCTTCAAGTTGCTTGCAGATAAGGAGGAAACTAGAAATAACGAACTCATGGCTCAATCACGCGTCAGAATTACTTCAGAAAACCAGAAGAACTGCACGACAGAACAGCAGCTACTCTATTTATCTTAATTCCTTCTGTCAAGTAGGCAGCAGAGATGCTGGGTTCCCCTGTGAGAGGTTTAGGGTGGATGTTAGGAAGAACTTCTTTACCGAAAGCGTTGTTAGGCGTTGGAACGGGCTGCCCAGGGAAGTGGTTGAGTCACCACCCCTGGAGGTCTTGAAAAGACGTTTAGATGTAGAGCTCGGTGATATGGTTTAGTGGAGGGCTTGTTGGTGTTAGGTCAGAGGTTGGACTGGGTGATCGTGGAGGAATCATCTTCCAACCTAGATGATTCCGCGATCTATGGCCCTGGGAAAACTCTTGTAGAACAGCACCACATTTCTGCTTGAAAAAAGTGCTGTTTTAGAAGGAACTGATTATTAAGAATAACTAAAGAATAACTAAATATTTTTTTCTCCCTTTTTACATCACCAAGCATTACCTACCATGCCTCTGCCGGCGAGAGCAGATCAGCAATGCTGCTCCTTGTGCCTCAGCCAGCACATGCAGTAGGAGGGGGACCCATAATAGCTTCAGGTTTCTTATTTGTACTTGAAATCTGGGACATTTTCCCTTTTCTCTGCTCTGTCTGGGTCACAGAAGGCTGTCGAAAACCAATTCTGTGACCTCTGATAAAAGCCAGCCCTTCCGCATTACTTTTTTCCCCCCTCCAAACTCCGTGTTCCCTCTCAGCTGATTAGCCACCACTTCAGTCGCATTTTGGAGGAGATGCGAGAGATTAAATCAGCTCTGGTGGCGGACTTGTAAATGCCAGAGCTATCAACCTGCAGGCGTTTACTGCCGGAGACCCACACTAGGCTATCCAGCTGCGTACCGTTCCCTCAAAAGGTTTTGTCAGCTCGAACTGTACGACGGTTTCACCTTGCCCTTTTGCAGTTCTTGGGGACAGCTATTTCAAACGTGCCACCTGCTGATGCTGCATTTTCAAGTTCCGAATGTTTGAACAAATTCTGGGGCCAAAACACCGATCTTTAACAAAAATCAAGTGTCACCTTTGTGATAGGAAGAGGAAAACGCACGCAAGCAGCCAGTTAAGGCAACTTGTTTGAGGAGTAGCTCTCTATACTGCAACAACTCGAGCACTTGCCATTACTCACCTGCGCCCACAGACAAGTGGACAGGTCCCAAGCGCCCTGGAATTTGCTTTTTTCTACTCAAAATTAAGAAGTGGATGGGCACGACCTCCTGTCAGCATTATCTACCAAGGATTTCAGCTACCTATGTGTCATCCTGCTGCTGCCAGCTTCTCTCCAGTGCCGAGCAACGCTCACAACTGCTTTCTGCGCTCACCGCATCATTCAGCTTGGTTCCCTGCCTCGGAGAGAGGTCTGTGAAAGAGGAACCAGGATTAAATACGGAGGCAAGATGCAAGAAAATCTCTGCTGGGGACTTCAGTTACTCCAAAGACACATCCTTCCGTAAACATGTTCATTAACACCTCAGTGAAATGCAACTATTTCAACACCTCAGCAAACAGAGGCTGAGAGCTTAGAAATGATTTCACACCTACAGAGCAAACAGGCTGAACAGTCAGAAGCAAAAGCCTCTGAATTTCAGCTTACTCCACTGTACCGAACCCCCTCCCTGTTGAAATGTATTTCCTGAACTTTCACCCAGCCAGAGCTGTCTGCTCTGAGTGGTAAAAGGTTAAAAGGTAACTCGTTTTCTAATTTAGGAGGGTTGCCAAAAGGGCTGATTCATCCAAAAACTCGCAAATCATACAGGAACCAGGTTTCATTTCCCTGCTTCCTGAGGGCCCAGCGGAGAGGTGAAAGAGGAGTCACCGCAGAGAACAGGAGCGGTTCTAAAAACTGAAAAGCAAGTAGGGTGTCTGGTTATCAGTCTCTTTCCCCTCTTGGAATCGCTCCTCACTTTACACCTGTTGCTGGCGAGAGCATGCCTATAGCACCTATATTCTGTGGTGTTTATCCTTCTTATCAGCAAGACTCCTACGTAACACCACGAAGCTTGGGAAACATCCCGGGCCTGGCCTCACCGACATCCGCAGCACAAAACTTCTCAAAGGACGATGTGCGTTGTGCTCTGCCGCACCACAAGGCGCCTCCATCCTCAAAACCTCGAGGATCTTCAGTGCGAAGTAACACCGACCTTTCAGTTTGGATCCTTCCACTAGCTTCATCCTAAATTTCAACAGATGGAAGTTTCCCTTTGATGCTTAGAGTTGCCAAAAAGGCTCAAGTAGCTCTTCAGACACTGGAGCTCCTACAAGCGTGATAAAAGTTCCTTGAATGGTTTTTTCGCAAAAAGCAGAACTAAAAGGTAGTGTTTTGAAAGTAACAACAAGAAAGTGACTTCGGCATGCTCCTGAAATAGCAGAGAAAGCAGTACTGAACCCCTTTGTTGCTCATAATCGGCAAGAAAAATATCCTGAACATTTCTCAGTAGCTGTCAACAGCATTGTTTGCACCCAGTGATCATTCCATGGAGCTTTATAATCAACCAGAGCCCTGTTTTTCCTGTTAAATTTGACTTAAGCTGCCCGAAAACGTGGAGAGCATCCGAGTCAAACGCGGTTACCATTTAAACGTGGAAGTAACTAGGAGCGCAGCCCAAAACTATTTCAACTATAAAAAAATAATGGAATGCAAGAGAAATATCAGCTCGCTTCTACTGGCCCTACAGGGTCCTACTTGATGGTGACGTAACGAGATCACACAGCCTTTCCTTTTTCTTCCACGTGCTTTTAACGAAGTGAAAATGTACTGATAACAACCAGATGTGTGGGTTAGGTACAGCAGCTCTTAACAAGCTGCTGAAAGAAACCGTTCTAATTTCAAGCTCCGGGAGCTCTGTCGTGCAACAAAATGCTCGCGGTGGCTCCTACATCAAATTCATAGTTAAATGCTCAAGTTGTATCTTTCTGCTGACTGCGCAGTTTTCATTAATGGGTGCTCTTGGGTGTTAACGTTACCAAGACCAAAGGAAAAGCAGAGTATCCGTAACGTACCCAAGGGAGCCATAAATCAAACATCAACGTACCGTAACCCAAGCGTTACAGGGGACTGCACGAGTCTAATTCCTGAAACGTAGTAACGCCGTAGCTCCTATAAAATCTCTCAAAAATTCCATGTTCATACGTGAAACCTTCCCCCACTGACATTTTGTGCCACGCAGCGGAGCCTGCTTTTCAAGAGGGTTATTCAGGATCCTTTTAGTGACTCTCAGATATCAGGCAACGAGGATGTGGAGCCCCACGGTCCTTGCTATAAGCTGTTTAGTCTACGCTGAGTGCAACCGCCATGAAGTGCACGTACCTTTCCAAAGACAAACCAACTCTGAGAAATAGCTTCTTCCATTCATTGTGGACAATTCTGAGATGTTCCTCCTTGATACGTTTTGCCTTACATCTCTGAAGCCAGCCTTTCCCAACAAGAACCAACTCACTTTAGTTCTTCGGTAATATTTCATAATAAGGGAGCTTCCTCACGTCTTTACGAAGAACAGAGTTCACTTCACTCCTCCTGAGGCCAACTGTAGTCTCTAGTCTTCTGACTGAAAATACGGATACTAGGAAGGCAACTTTCAGCAAGGAGAGAAACCAGACTGAAGGAATATTCTCCCCAAAGACTGTGTGACTGTGTATCACAGAAAGCAGCTTTTCCTACATCTACTTTTCCTTACTTCCCCTTCCGTGATGCAGGCAAAAGGTGTTAGTTAAGGTATTACAACACTGTAAATAATTTATGCTGGTAAACAAGACAATAATATACATTTTTCTACGTTTTATTATCCTACTTATTGCTGTTCAACCTACAGCTCACGTTGCAATGAAATGTGGAATCGACACACCTCGAATAAAGCAGACGCATTGAAAAAGCGGCATCAACAAAACAATTTTGCTCTGGAGATCCACAGAAACGTTCATAGAACGGTTTGGGTTGGAAGGGACCTTAAAGACCATCTAATTCCAACCCCCCTGCCATGGGCAGGGACACCTCCCACTAGGCCAGGTTGCTTAAAGCCCCAGCCAACCTAGACACCACCCTCTACGAATTTCTTCTTAATAACTGATCTAAATATACCTTTTTAGCTTAAAACCATTACTCGTCCTATCAATCCCCGACAAAAAGTCCCTCCCAGCTTTCCTGCAGCCCCTTTTAGGTACTGGCAGGCCTCTGTAAGGTCTTCTTGGAGCCTTCTCCATGCTGAACAACCCCAACTCCCTCAGCCTGGCTTCACAGGAGAGGTGTTCCAGCCCCTTGATCATCTTCGCGGCCTCCTCCGGACTCATCACCGATCTCCACTTGAACATTGAGCCGTTGACCACAGCTCTTTGAGTAGGACAACTCTTTGAGCCGTTGACCACAACTCTTGGAGCGCGGTCAACTCTTTGAGATCCATCCAACTCCTTACCCACCACGTGGTCCATCTGTCAAATCCACGTCTCTCCAATTTAGAGACGAGGATATCATTGGGAACAATGTCAAATGCTTTGCAGGAGGCCAGGTAGATGATGTCAGTTGCTCCTCCCCTATCCACCAACGCTGTAGAAGGCCACCAGATTCATCAGGCACGATCTGCCCTTAGTGAAGCCCTGGTGGGTGTCACCCACCACCTTGTTTTCCACATGCCCTGGCATAATTTCCAGGAGGATCTGCTCTATCACCTTGCCAGGCACAGAGGTGACACTGCCTGGCCTGTAGCTCCTTGGGTCTTCCTTTTTCCCCCCTTTTATTAAAAATATTTCTAAAATTCCACTTAGTCATTTCTCTTCTTCAGGCATTGGTTCACCGGTACTTCAGAAATGAGTATTCAAGGAGTCAAATGATTGAAGCTAAAAAAAAACAACCCAGGTGCAGAACAAGTGAACCTTTGTTTGCCCTCCGAGATAAAGCGACAACTCCAACATCCCTGTCCCGACACAACCACCTCCAACCAAGAGTTTGCAGTACCGACTGGTGTGCTGGCAGAGGAACCTGAACCAAACAAACGTGTTTAAATGCAAATATTCAACATTATTACCCCATCACTCTGAGTGATATATTCTCTCGAATGCTCTGTTTAATGAACAAAGGTGGTCTTCTGTTTTAATAAGCAGAAAGGCGGTGGAAAAAAAAAAAGGCAACTTACAAGAGGGGAATTTCAACAATGAGCTGGATGAGGCAACACAGCAACTCTTCTATGAGGTCTTCACACTCAGTTCCTGAAAAAGGAGCGTACCAAAGGTTATCTGGATTTTCAAACACCAAAAGAACGCGTAGATTTAAACACATCCAAATGATCAACGTTTTAATTTAGGGACAAACACTAGAAGGGGAATTCTATTTAGATGCTGGTGTCATAGGAAGCGTGCTAATACTGAACACATCAAGCTTTACTTCACGACTTACCTAAGCTCTTATTAAGCGGTGTTTGTTTTTTTTTTTTACTAACAGCTTGACAGATCGATCACTAGGGACTTCAACCGGTCCACAGTTCAAGCTGCCTCTCAAAATTCCCCTGCACTCCTCAGATTTCCCCACCATTTTTTTTCCCCAAGTGAAGAATAAGCAGAGACAGACAAAAATAGCTTCATCCATCTAAGACACGCTGAACAACATTCTAAATTGTTGACTTTCGAATGAATCCAGCCTATAGCACCCATTACTGCTACTCTTAAACAATTAAGTCCACAAAATATTTTGCAACAACACGGAGTTACTTATTTAAGAGAGATTTTTTTCAGCGCATTTCAAGACAAATAAAGATTGACGAATTTCCAGAGCGTGTTTTAAAGGCGCAAAATTATTCTCGGCTGATTTACAACGCGACTGAAATTCATGGGATGATTAAGAATTATTTTAGGGCTACAACCACTCGAAGCAACAAAATCGGTAGCGTTTGAAATCGGCGCTGCAGTTTTTCAAAACAACTGGAACAAAAGACACGCCGAAGTTCCTTGCCAGAGGAAAAAGTGCATTAAGCCATTTGGAGATGGCATGTAACAAATAGAAGATACATCCCTTGGCTCAGGAGGAGTTTTTTATGCTTTCAAAATAAAAAGATGATACACGTGACGCAAAAGCAAAGGGTTTTACGGTGCTGAATGCCTAAGAGCATGGTTTTTCCTTCTGCGTCGCCAAAAAGGCATTGCAGCACAATGATCACACAGATGCTTGTTGATGTTGTGTCTTCAGATAAATGGGTCGTGCGATAAACACAGTGCTACGGCAGTGTCACGGCGTTTAACCCAGGTTGTTCTGAATTCCAACACTCAATTTTCAGAAGCGCACCGTGGGGAATATTCACAATAAGGCAAAAAATTCTTTCTTTCCACAATTGGTTTATTAAAATTGCGTTCAAAATCGTCACCTAGGGAACTGCACGTTGTAAAGGAAATCAGGTTTTTATCACGGAAACACGGTTTCCTTTATATAGGATCCCCCATGAGTAATACAGTTAGTAAAGAATGAGAACTGCTAGGAGCATTTAACCTTCGACACAAACCACAGGCAAATAACGAAGCCCGGAGAGCGGGTTCTAAAGCAACTTGAAGGTGACACTTTTCCAAAGTTTTATGAACCTAAAAAAATGCTTACAGAAGAAGACTAAGATGGAAGATGTCAGCCTCTCCTGCTGGTCTCAAACTACTTCTTCCCCCCCCCAAAAAAAAACATAATTGCTGTAATCAATGTCATTCAGCTACAATAATTAACGGATCCTTTCCCCTCATCGGGGCGCACGCATTCGCGTTTAATTCTTGTCTTTCCAAGACAATGACACGGATGCATGCCAAATCTGTAACGTGCGAGAGGGCTACGAACACAGCGTTTTCATAAACAACGTCTCTCCGTAGCAGGATAAAGGCAGCACACACAACGCTCATTGGCATTAACAGGTCGCGTACTTGGATCAAAGGCCCGCGTAAAGCCTCGGGGGAAAAGCAGCAAAGGGTGAATCTGTCCAGACAAGATTAGAGCACGCTTGCACAAAGCGAGAACAAGCGCATCTTCAAAATCATCACGGTGAAGAAGCAACTGCGAAGACACACGGTTTTTAAAAAGGCCAGTTAGGCATTTTTCACTGGCTGCATTTAAGTCCTGAAACACCAGAAGATGAACGGTCTATGCTAGCAAGATTTACTCCAGTTCGATTTAGCCCAGTCCAATTTAGGATTTATTAATATCAAGAAGTTCTAGCTGACACTAAGATGTGATTTAAGTCTATAGGGACTTTCCTACGATCAGAGTTGTGCAGTAGCTATAAGCAAATGCCCAGTTACGGATGAAGCGGTAAAGATTGTAAATTCCTGGCCCAAGAATCTGAAAAGTGCCAAAAGGAGCAAACTTCTATTCATGGGCTGTTATCCGGGAAGGGAATCAATAAACAGTGATGTCAATAAATAGTGATGTAAGCAGGGACTCAGACCCACACAGTTTATTCTTTAGAAGCTTGTAATGCTAGGCTACAACACACCCTTGCATTTCAAGTTTCTGCAAGGGAAAAGCCCCCAACATCACTTTTTATGATACAAAAATCAGCTACAGAGCTTTCTTCTAACCTTAAATAAAGTCTAGCAGGGAAAACTACGAAGCTGACGTTCGGAAAGAGGGAAAGCCATGAGCTGCAACGTCTGGGAGGCGATTCTCCCAGATCAGGCAGTTATAAAATGCTTCCTAAACAATAGTGCATGTGTCATGTATGACAAAACACTTCTCACTAGCCAGTGCCGAGGATGTTTTCCATAGAAATATACATGTCATATGAATTTCTGCCTGAAATACCGAAGATTACACAGCAGGCCCTGCTACTGTGACTGCAGAGCGAGCGCATCAACGTGCTGGCACTGCAGCGGGGCTCCCTGAGCTAACAGGTGCTGTATTTAAACTCCAAGGATGCTACCAGGATGTCATTTAAAAATCAGTGGTACTACGATTCCCAGGCTACAAGGCAAATAAAGTGATGCTAACAGTTTGAGCAGGGAAACGAAGAGCAGCACGCGGTTTTATGATGAAACGGACCTTTCTCAGAAGGCTGAGGCTGAAGAGTGCCCACCGAGTATTAAGAAATCTGTATAAGCTTCAGAACAAGTTCTGGTTTTTCTTGAAGAATGAAATATATAATCTAGGAAGCTACGCTTAATTATGAAGATGGAAACAAAAGTCATTTAATTCTGCTTAACTTAATAAGCCCTAACACAAGAACATTTCGTTACACTCAGTAAATGACTTTTTCCTACAGTATATATCAATATATTACATAATTAGTATTAATTCATTGATTTATTATACTAATGAATTAATAATTCATCGAGTATATATTCATATTTCATATGGTGAAGGCACTGATACATACACTATGTATTTTTAAAAGCTACATGAAGGATTTGTTCAGGACAAGAACTGATGGCTACAGAAACACAACATGCTCTGAACCTCAATACCTCAAAAATGTCCCGAGAACGTCTCCAAGTGGAAGCCTGAGGCACAAGAAGCCGGCCTCAGCTCATAGATGAGCAGGGAAAGCTGATGAGGAACTCATTTCCTGCCTTCAATCCCCTGCTCTAAGGGCAGACCACATGCAATTACCTTCCTAATCAGGAACATCCAGCTCCAAGATAATTGCTAAGTACGCTCGCCATCAATACGCACAGAATTATCACTAATAAATGTCGCTGAGAATTACAGTCAAGTGCTACTAAGGATTGTACCAACACAGAGCTACCCCAGTGGTAACAGCCACTTTTCATCCTATGCTCTTAGGAACTCCCAGCTGAAGGAATAAAGATCACTGAGGTTCGAGCTAACGGAACATCGCAGCGTTCGCAGCTGTCTTACTGTGCTACACCACACCACTGCAGCAAGAACTGGGCTTTTTTTTGGTTCAAACCAGGTGTAAACCCTGTAGTGGGTTTATGTGGCAAGGTTTTGGTAGCAGGGGGCTGTAGGGGTGGCTTCTGTGAGAAAGATCTGAAAGCTGCCCCATGTTTGGTAAGGGCCCCACTGCTGACCAGAGCTGAGCCAATAAGTGATGCTGTTTTGCGCCTCTGTGAGAACAGATTTAAGACAGGAAAAAAAAAAAACGCTGCCACAGAGCAGCTGGGAGAGTGAGAGGAGTGAGGAACAGCCTTGCAGGCACCAAGGTCAGTGAAGAAGGAGGGGGAGAGGTGCTCCAGGCGCCGGAGCAGAAGTCCCTGTGGTGAGGCCCATGGTGAAGCAGGATGTCCCCCTGCAGCCCATGGAGTACCACTGGGGAGCAGGGTTCCACGCTGCAGCCCGTGGAGGAGACCACGGTGGAGCAGGCGGACCTGCACCGACGGAGACTGCGGCCTGTGGAAGACCCCTGCCGGAGCAGATTCACGGCTAGAGCTGCAGCCTGTGGAGAGGAGACCACGCAGGAGCAGGTGACCTGGCAGGAGCTGCTGCCCGTGGGGGACCCAGGTTGGAGCAGTGTGCTCCCGAGGGATGGACCCCGTGGTACGGACCCAGATCTGGAGCAGTTCTTGAAGAGCTGCTGCCTGTGGGCAGCCCACACCAGATCAGTTCAGCAAGGACTGCATCCCGTGGGTGGGACCCCACGGCACAGGGGACAAGAGTGACCAAGAAGGAGCGGCAGAGAAGAATTGCTATAGACTGACCATAACCCCCATTCCCCTGCGCCGCTCAGGGGGAAGAGGTGGAAGAGGGTGGATGGGGGGGGAAGGTGCTTTTGGTTTCTTTCCTTTGTTTCTCACTTCTCTAGCTCGTTAGTAATAGGCAATAAATCT
This sequence comes from Oxyura jamaicensis, assembly GCF_011077185.1. NCBI lineage: Eukaryota > Metazoa > Chordata > Aves > Anseriformes > Anatidae > Oxyura > Oxyura jamaicensis. Next base: position 2,225,029 of record NC_048926.1, on the reverse strand, counting down.
TACTATCTCCCTATGCTGAGTCTGTTTTGCCCATCACAATAATTACTGCGCAATCTCCTTGTCCTTATCTCAACCCTTGAGCCCCTTTCATTGTATTTTCTCCCTGTTCCTCTTTGAGGAGGGGGAGTGAGAGAGCGGTTGTGGTGGAGCTCGGTCACCCACCCGAGCAAAACCATCACAAACCCCCAGGCAGTCTGCAGTGACACCTTACTCTAAGCAGGCACGACTTTCTGATGCATCCGTTAGCCGACGATATCTTTATAACAAAGGGAAGGAAATCGAGGTTCCCGCGCCAGCATTATCCATCGTGTGCTCTGTAAGAGCGTCTTGATACGGTGCTACGCAAAGATTTGCGGCAGATAGTTTTCCTTCTGCTGCAGTCAAGATGCCCTTTACCAATCTTACAGTAGCAGTAGGACAGCTACTACAACTCTCAAGATGGTGTATGTAGCAATATTATTTCTAGTTTTCAAGCACAGTTTTGGATTCTTACACTAAACAGACACCAGAACTCGTTACCTTCTTGGGGAATATTTGTTTAATTAGCAATAGCATCTACCTACCATACGAGCCCGGTGTTTTTTCCTCGTACGTGAAGTGAAGTTGCAGCTCCTCTTCTGACATTCTGCTGATGAACACTTTCAGCAAACAGCAGATAATAAATAACGCATTGTGAGCCTGCCAAATAAAGAGGTGGCTAGAAGAGGAAGCAGAAACAAACAGGGATCGGTAACGTGTAAGTTGCAAACGTGCATCAAAGATCACACAGTACCTGACAGATTAACAAAGGGAGTTCCTATAGCAGGAGACAATAAAAAGAGTATTTTTGAAGTTCTACGCCTGAGCGGAGTTGGACATTTGTAGGGGCGTAGAGGAAAAATCACAGAAGGCTTCCTAGGAAAGATACACGGTGCGACACATCACCTCTCGCTGTTCTTTCCTACTGTTGAAAGGGTGAGCAAAATCCATGGCAGTTGCATGATGTGACTTGAAAGCAGTGTCTTATACAGAAGTTTGGGGTTTTTATGCTCAAACCCAATCCACTTGGAAAACATTCCCGAGAAACTTGATAAATTAAGATTTAGGTCAGGTGATTTTTCAATACGTCAAAATCCTGCGTTCCCTGTGTTCCAAGGGGTTGGAGTTCTGAATTATCAACATAGTAACGGAGAACGTGGGGTCCACCCAAAGAAAATTAAGACAAAAAACCCTCAGGATTTCACTAAAGGGTAGGCAGAAGTTAGCCCAAAGTCACATCACTTCTCATAATTACACCTAGATAACACACAGAACACAAACATCTTTTCTTCCCCCCAAACAAACTATTATACTTCATGATCTACGCTTGATAAATCGCTAGACGCTTTTATTTATTTCAAACAATGACTTAGGAGAAGTTTTAGTCTGTAAATATGTTAACTAGACAAGTAGCTAGCAAAAAAAAAGGAAGGTTATAAAATGTGAAACAGCGCACAGCTTTTTTCTGGGTACTTACTTCTGACATTCCGCTGATATTTTTAATTCTTTGGTTCTTGAAAGAAAGACTTTAATCAACGACCCAAGGTTTCCTGTTCGAGGATTCTTCTCAACTAGATAAGGAATTGCAAAGAGAAGATAATCATGTAGCATTAGTAAGTTGAGCCATTTTAGTTCAGAGTGAAAACATTTTAATGCCTCAAGTATTTCCACGTCAAATACAGTATGTTTCCCCGTTCAGCTGCTATCTTACATTGGAAATTTAACTTAAAATGACTGCTTAGCCATTTTCAGTTCTACAAAAGACAGTTCACAGACTACATTTCTGAAAAGTTGGGATATATAAAACACTCTTCACGCTATTTTAATCTTACCAGTGGGACACGTACAGATAATTACACAAAAGACCTGGGCGTACGCATCGTGTCTCTTAATTTTACTGACCAACCACATGGCAGAAAGATAAGACGTCGCAATTTCTCACCTAAAGACTTGCAGACTGAGATGGTGGCTTCTTCCAAGAGCTTTAAGTCCGCGCTGAGGGGAAAAAAAAAAGGTTATGTTAACAATTAAGAGTTTCTGCAACTGAACTGAGAGTTCTTTACAAAATAGTTACGCCGTGTCAAGCAGTAAAATACGAAGCACATCTTGCAGCTGCAGAAGCACAGCAGCTATTAAAGCAGACAATTAATATTCGCCAGTGAATTGTCCACCAGTGAGATGTCGTCACTCCGTCGCTTGTTTCTGCTCTTCTACCTTTCTGGTTTCGATGTTGCCATGCTTGGTTTGATGCTACTGAAAACGGGCATCAAACCGCAGAAGAAATTGCTTTGTTTTTTAAAAAAAAAGTTATCTTGGGAAGTAATATCTTTTTAAAAAGCATAAATTCAGAATCGCCACCCTGGTGTTCAGCCTCATGCCATGGACCACTTTCTGTCAGCCAATTTTGTTACATATTACTGCAAGAATCACTGTGGATATACCAAATTTTTCATAACGACACTAAATTGCCCCTTGGTATGCCTCAAGGAAAAACATCAGCTTGAAAGAGCAACAAAACACCAACAAAGAACCTGCCAACAACCACTGAAAGTAAGCACCAGCTGTGTCAAACACCTGGAAATATTTATATACTTGTATCTCTACAAACCTACCAGTACAAAGTAACTGATTCTCAAAGATGAAACACTTCTCCGGATCTCCTATGCCACTCGGCTTAAGAAACGAAGTCAACTACGGTTAAATTTCCCAAAGTCACATTTCACAACACACTTCTGAAACCATGAAACGTGGATGCAACGATGGATTTCATCAGAAAATTAGTACACGGGGCCCAGGAGATGAATGAACTTGGAATATTCAACCAAAGACTCAATAAAAGCAGCTAGCAGAGAGGTAAAACTGAATGTGGTAGGTAAGCAGTGAAATGTCAGAAGGAAATCATCTTTCAGAGGGGAAAAAAAAAATCTCGTGCACTTCTAAGTATCTCTTATCTTCTCCAAGGTCAAAATGACTCTGGCCTAAGCAACCTACCGTTTCAATTTCTTACCTACACCAGTTACAAACTATTCCTCTTCATTCTGTACACTATTTCCAGGCCTCCGACGGAACACTTCACTTATTTCGGTACAAGAAGGTGTTAAAAAGACTAAATCCCTCAAAAAAAATTAGTCGGGGGTGGACACTTGTTCTCCAGGAGTTCTTGGGCTGACTCCCCTCTCCCACTCACCCTCAATTCAAAGAGGCCGTGATGAAATTTAGGAGGTTTCGTTCAACTCAATGCTGTGGCCTCCACACCGGCATTCTTCTCATGTAAAAACAGTGCCAAAATTATTAACGCTGCCACAATCAGATGGGCAAAGCTGCTGTTGCTTCCTAAGCGTTAGTTTGACTTCTGATAAGCAACCCGTGCCCAGGTTCAAGGACTAGAAGAGGTAAGGATTTTTTATTTTTTGACTTCTACTTGCTCCTTCGCTCGTCATCAGGATGTATTTCTTCCCTAGGGCTGAAAAGCCGGATGAACATTGTAGCGGGTTGGTGTCCAGAATGGAGTTCTTAGGTCCTAAATAATCTTCATCCAACGAAAACCGATCCAACTCCCATTATCCAAAGGTGCTAGGGACTTCTATAATACAGCCTGAGTGATTATTGCGATTGCTTTGGGATTTAAACTGTAGATGTAGGCCTTAATCTTTTAATTACGGTTCATTTTTCCCTGATTTCCACGCTTTTAGGTTTGAAAATAAAGCATTCTTCCAAGCGTTGCTTTTTTCCCCCCTCCGAGTTATTCCAAAACACACAACCCTTGAACAAACCGCGCTGATCGCAAGCAAAAGTTGGGATCCTCTCTGAAAGCCCTCACCCGAGGAACCGGGGCTGCCCCGTGGATGTGTAACGGATGTGTAAGTGGGCGTGTATAAACGTGCACTTACAAGGAGATCGCTGCTTGGGACAAAAACACCTAAAATGCATTAAACTCATCTTCAATACGTTACGCTTGCTGGCCAACTACACGAGGATCCCGTACGGAGAGAACGACCTTGTAGAAAAGAAAGGGAAGCCTTAAAACCTATTTTCTACTCTGCAACTTGATCTTCCAAGACCTGAGGAAATAAAACGACGCTTTTTCAGAACTGAAATTCAGCTTCTGGAACACAGCGGGCTCTAGGACACGGTTATAGGAGAGATTGATTTGGGCTGGAAGAGTGAAACATCAACAGGTCTATGAGAACAATCAGCACACGCCCAACGAGCTTCTCTTAAGAGATGAGTTTCCAGCAGTAAACAAGCAAATGAAGTGAACCCTTGCTCTGCTTCGTGGTACCGCTGAGCATTGCTACCCAGGCACCCCAGCTGCAGCCCCTAAGGGACGTTGGTGTAGCGATGGGACCCGGTAGGTCGGGTCGATGGTTGAAGGTCTGGAAGGTTTTTTCCAACCTAAGTGGTTCCCATTAATGCCATTTGGGGATTTGATGCGCTCACCCTTGGACATAAAGGGATGGAAACAGGTGCCAAGATGGCCCTTTTGTATTTCAGAAGGGTGTATTGGAAATAGGAAACAAAAATTAGGAGTTATTATTAATTATGAGTTTAGGCAGCAATTATGGACCAAGTAAAATATTGAAACAGTATTTAAACAGCATGTATTCTCTTCTCTCCTGCTCAAATCACTCTCCTTTTAATAACCAATCCCACGTCAAGTTCTCTGTTTTGTTGGTACTTCCGTTTACTTAAAATCCAAGTTCATCAGCAGGTTATTTTTTTTTGTAAAGGCGGGGAAGAACGGTAAATTAGGCAGCCTACTGCTCAAAACAAAGAAGATCAGTTTTCACTGACAACGTATTTATATTTCTGGCTCCATCCTACCAGAAAGCCAGATTCTGTGACAGCTGTTCTGGCATATATTGGAAAAGAACATTAATTCCAAAAGAGAAGGAGGAAAAAAATAATAAAAAAAAATAATCGGTGGAGTTCATTTAGAGTGCTTGAATTCGTTTCAGTTGCTTGACTTGAAATTTACCCACAGACTTCAGCAAAACTACAACTAATCGAAGACAAAGCTGCTTCCCAGCAGTTATCTTTGAGGAATATGGTTTTATCTGCTTTCATTTTGAAGGCATTAAGAGGCTTTTAAGCAGCAGTGGCTACTGTTTTCCAACATCTCAGCTCAGCAAGCTGAAGTGCTCTGTATACAAACCGGAATTATAAACACACCTAGACGAACGGTGACACCTACCAGAGCCAAACGGGAGTTGACAGCCACCCCCTCTGAAAGAGGAAGAAAAATAAAGGAGGGGGCAGCTTTCCTGACAGTTTTTTCCTCGCCATCGAATAGAAAAAAAACAGAAGAATCAGCCCATTCAGTAAATTCATACTGCGGGAATGCTGACCTTAACGGACTCTTCAGAGGGAAGACGTCAAAGAATAAAAAGCTGAGCATAACATGGTATGTTTTGAAATTGGTACAATAAATTAAGGCAACATAAAAAGTTGCTCGTTTTTCTGTCTTTCCATTCAAGGATCACGCACGCTGTTCTTTAACCAGCCACTCATTAAAAACTCCAGGGAAGGAACAAAGCGGAACAGTAGATATTAAGCACGTTGATTTTCAGCAAGCTCTGCGTTCGTTAACTCCGTTTTAAGCTTTCCCATCGTAAAAGTACTGCGACAACACTGCCAAGGAGAAGGTTGCGTTCTTGTAGCGACTGAACCGGGAGGGGGAAAAAGGCAGGAAAATAAAACGACAGCGAAAGAAAAGAGCACAGAGTGCTGAAACAAGCAAAGCACAGAAAAGATGTGGAAGCAGTGCCATTAAAAGATCAGATAGGGTATGACGTAACCCTGTAAATCACCAACTCACAAGCCCAGGTCTTGAGCTTCTGAGTCTGGGGATTAAACAAATAACGAAGAAGATCCAATTCAGGACGGCAGCCCGGAAGATCTGCCTTTAGCCTGGGATCAGCGGGTACTTGGACTCCTTTGGAACAGAGAGGAAGGAAAACTGCCTAAGAGATTCCAAACATTGGCTTGCGAGTGTTGGTAGAACTAGCACCTTGCTCCTGTCGGTACGACCTACACTCAATCCTCATTAAAACAGAACAGGGCTCACTTGATACTCCACAAGCTTTCAATCTCTAAAATGAACGCTGACCTCTACTGTTCTGTTCCTGCAGGCGAGGTTCTCTGATTTAGACAACGGTTGAGGGTGCCGTGCAGCCAACGTGGTCTGACCTCGTTTGTCAAACGGTCCTCTCAGGTAGATGCAACTTCATGGGAAGTTTCAGCTTCTTTCCAATTAAGCCGGACAAAAGATGTCTCAAAAATGCATCTCGTCCAGCTGCCAGGCGAGAGCACCACCTGGTGTTCAACTAATTCAACTTTCAACCTGCTTTTGGATGAAGTTTTTATATCTATATATCCCAGCTGGGCTGTGATATAAAATATATCTTGTCACAGGTGGGCTCTAAGCAATTCTTGCCTCCTCAGAGATCTTAAGAGGAAGCAATGTTCCCTCAGAATCCTTCCCTCTCCTCAATCATTACAAAAATAGAGGTTAATAAATGCCACTCAGTTGTCTACCTTGACCATTTTCCCTCCCAGCTGTCTGATCTTACATTAGAAGCACGCTAATACGAGCGGGAGAGGTTGTCTGCCAGATTTACCAATTGCCACGAAAATAAGTGTGTTTTTTTTTGTCTTTCCGAAGCTGGAAATTTTATTTCATCCTTTATTCAACCACTAATACAGATGAAATACTCAGGAGCTCAGGGCAGGCAGAAGGCTGCGCCAGTTTTACCCCTTCTTGGATTTTCATTCACTTTGACGGGAGCTCTGCTTCAACAAAGAACTGAAAGATGACAATAACATCGGCCAGAACAGTTCTGGGACAGAGACTAAGGAACTCAACAGCTAACCTACAACTAAGCCACGGGACACGTACAATTCACTGTAAGCTCAGAGGAAACATCAGGCGTTGGATTCTTCAGGAGCTGCAGAAACACCAAAGGCTCACTCTGAAAAAGCCACCCCAAAACAAACAAACCCACCCCAACGCTACAGACTGCACTTTTCAGCCCATCAGGGGAATGAATACCAAGTACAACTGCGAGGACGAAAGCGACTCACAGGAAAAAAAGACACGCTGAAAAGAGACCCCCCAAAATCAGGAAGTGTTTCATACAGACATTTGTTCCCTTGCTACCTAAAACAGGAATTAAACTAAAGAAAAAACCCGTTTGTTTTCAGACTTGTCACTTTTATAAATGTATTACAAGGTTTAGTTCTTCAACAAGCACCACCTTACCTGTTCGTTGGAGTGGTAAAGCTAAAGGACAGCAGCTGATTCCAGAAGGGGTCATTCTCGGAGATAGGCTCTGCTCCTGACAGTTTTTTGAGGTATTCGTTTTCTGGAAGCTCGCTGATGCTGCTGCTGTTTGCTCCCATCTTGAAATCACCTTCTAAATCTTCATTTCTTAAAGAAAAAGAGAAGAAATATTTACAACCTTTGGTACAAGTAAGGAATATCCAGATCTTAAACCAGCGATCCGTGAGGCTTCGGTTCACTGCCTTGAAGAGTTTGAGAAGTAGAAAAGAGAGGCACAGAGGAAGGCATTAAAATGCAGAGATAGGCAAACGCCTGCTGCTGTCACGGAAGGGAGGTCAGGCAGCAAATTCCTGCGTACCGTCAGTGATCTATCTCCACCTTGAAGACCCCCTGCCTCCTCCACACCAAGCACAACCGTTAGCACCACTGCACGGCTAATCCCGAACCAACTGAGGAAAGGTAATCCCAGTGAAGACAACTCTCGCAGCGGTTACTTGAATAAAGAGCAGAAGGAAAACGAGGAGAGGTGAGGAGAAATGAAGAGACGCAACCAAAATCTGCAACGTCTGCAGCCAGCACGGAGGCTATTTGAAGGGCTTGTGTTAGAGGTGTAGCGTGAGCACACTCTGAAAGCTCTGAAGACGCTACCTGTAGCACCCGCAAGAAGAGAAATTGAGAAGCGGTCTTGGAAAGCAAGCGTTAAGATCCTGCCAGGGAATTCTGCAGAGAAGCACTGAAGGATTCTAAGACGTCGTGAGCTTAAAGAGATTTCCAAAACCCTGGCTGAATGTTTACCCCTAGAACAGAACAAATATTCTTAATTGAATACAAACTTGGGCACTTCAAAGAAAAAGCACGAGACTCGGTGTGTGCTACCTTGGAAATAAAGCCAATAAAAAGCTCGAGAATAAAGCAGAAGAGACAAAATCGCGTAATACGAGGATACCGGATCATCACGTACAAGTAGAACTGAGGTTCAGGCTGTACATCTCAGCCCCACCATCTATTTTATACGTGCCCAGCTCCCACCTCCTACAGAATCAGCTACGTATTTTGGCTCGGGTCCCTTCCGGGCACCTTTACGTGGCTTAACATTTCAGCTCCTATTTCTCGGAGTTCAGACAGAGCGTAGCATGTCCTCGATCCTCACCCCTTTCTCCTAAGGTGAGCCCCTCCACCCTTGTTCTTAGACTCAGGGGCAGCTCCCCAAGTCCCCCATTTAACTCACTTCCAGAGGAATAACAGCGATGGCGAGTCCCAAGCAAGTTCTTGCAAACAAAAAAAGCTGGCGCACTCTCCAGATTTTCTGCAGGGTCCCAAGAGATTAAATTCTGTTAACGTAAATCCCTTCAATCAGAGTCCCTATAAAGCAGGTTTTAACAAAATATTTATTGTCCATTTTCAGCTTCTAATACCTATTTCCCAGCTACCGTGAGCAAAGCCACAGCTCTTCAGGTAATGCAGCAAGTTGCTGGCTAGAGCGCCTTGGGGATTCCCTCGGGCCCTACAGCCTGGCTTATTTCTCCAAACAGAACGATGGTTGGTCAGGAACTGGAGCACAAATTACCATAGCTGTTGTAAAATTCACCTAATCCTCGCTTAGCTGGGATTTTCCCCAGCCCTGACTTTCGTAACAGCCCCCGCTGGCTCTTCGATCCAACCCCAACGCACCAAATAAACCCACGGTTCTTTGAAAAAGAAGTTAGCCTTCTCTTGAAAAGCAATTCATCTGTTTGCTCAAAAAATAGAGGAACTATTTATTAGCAAGTCGTTTAGCTCCGTACGGTGTTATTACCGCTACCGGCGACAACTCTGGTTCCTAAACAAGCTGGGAACGCCCCCGAAGGACTGTCACCTGGTCTGCGTCACGCTGTAGCGCATCCAACATCTGTTCGGTGGCGGAACTCGGCTCCACCACGAGAAGCAGATGCTCCAGACCGAATGCAAGCGGTGCCTTTGCCCATCGGGACCCACCCCAATCCCAAACAGCTCGGGGTACACGTAAACCTTACGCCGGCTGACCTTAGGAAGGACCTGAATGTTAATTATTAACGGTGGCTACAAGAATATCGTTTTCCTTACAGGTTTATAAAGCGCTCGTTTTAAAATATAAGAATAAGAAACGGTCATTCAGACAACTTCGGGGCAATCGAGTCTCTTGGCTGGGTCTTGAATGTAACCTCAGGAAAATAAAGTAAGAACTGATGCTGTCGCACACTGAAAAACCGAAGAAGAAATCCAGTTCCACAGAATAAACACTTGGCTTACCTTTACGATTTGCTGCTTGCTCAACGAATCCAAATGGACATGGTTTTTTTCTCAGCCAAAGTAGCCCAAAATCTCTGTAAAGACAAGAACACGAGATGTCACGCTGCGTATTCGAGCACCAAGGAAGCTGACACAGTGTCTATTTCATGTTTTCATCCGAGAACTGAGCATTTCGGGCCCCATTTCACCTGTGAGGGGTTAAAAACGTCCCACAAAATCCTACCACCGAGCTTCCCAGCAGACTTAGGAACGGTAGGAATTATTTAGCTCCAATATTGGAATTCTACTACCCCACACAACGTCTTTGGATTCTCTCTGCTCCCTCACGTTACGGTAATGCCCAGCCCTGAAGGTTGCTCCTGGGAAGTGTCTGTTGAAGGTGTTTCATCCAGGACATGAAAGAAGAACCTCAACTTTCTGCTCTCAGCAAATCACTTGTTGGTTTTTTTTCCACGCAGCGCTCTGGGACATGAAAGAAACGTTCCAAATAAAAACACGTGGCTTCAGAAACAACGTCACCCGTTTCTCCACCTCATAATCAAAAATGCTCGCATTAATTGTCTTCATTCTGCTGCTAACAGCACCAGCAGCATCCATCAATTCTCCAGGCAGGCGTTTCAAGAGGAAAGCCAATCGGAAACCCACCCAAAGCTTCGAAAGCGCTGAAGGAGGACTCAAAGATCTTAACTGTAGAAATTGGTGCGGATTCTGCTAAACCAGAGGACTGGAATTTCAGCAGCCAAACTGGTTTCTCTCACCCACACAGGCTTTTTCTGTCCACTTCCAGAAAACAAGCTAAGCAACAAGGCAGGAGACCTCCCAACCCAAATCACGGTTAAGTCAGCTCTGCAAAGTGTTTATAGAAGTGGCAGAAATTTGATGTATTTCCCTTAATAATGATGGTTTTGCAGTCTGCCTGGCACATTAAGTGTCAATTGTACAAATATTTCACTAAAACCAAAAGATCCTTCCCAGATCGCAGTGATTTCACCTGCCCTCATCCACCAGGCACTTACAACCAATGGCAGGGAGATTTTGAGGATCTAAATTAGGTTTTGGGGTCTATACCTGTCCCAGCACCTCGGGACAGGTGTGCTTTAGGACAGCGAGAAGAAACAACACCGTTAGGAAGTGGAATGCTCAGCTGCAAGAAAAGCAATCCACGTCTTAAATTCTTTAGGAGCAATTTATCTCAGTTGTCGACCGCTTGATTTGCTGGGAAAACGAACAGCAACTTTTCTGTTCCTCCTGTTCAGTAACTCGTTTTAGTGCCTTCCTCTACAGCAGCATGAGCCTGAACCGAGCGGCACTGATGTGACATTTTCGCCATCCTTCCTGTCTCGATCAAGGCTGAAGAATCCAGAACAGCAGCAGCAGAAGGGATGCATCTTGAGAGATTTGCTGCAGGTAAAGGAGGCCCTCATAGGGAAGGCAACAGCAGGTAGTCCCCGTGCAGGAACATTTCCTGCTCTCCAATTTCTTCCAACTGCCCAGGGCTTTAATCAACCAAGACGATCTATTATTTCTTTATGGAAAGGACACGAAGATTACAGTTGCACACATTTAACATATCCTCCTTATTTCACGCTGACACACCTGAAACTCGTCTATTGACCAACAGCTGTGTTTCCGAAAGGAAAATTCAGCACATTTTAAGCTTCAAAACATGCTTAGATATTAATTTAAAAAGAGAGATTTGTATATTTTTAATACTTATATACCTCAGAGGCTATATATTTGGCATCTGTGCTCTCCTCTAATCAGGCATCACGCTCATTTTTACAACAGCTATCTGCTTGAAGCGTCTCCCACAACTAGAAACCTACCTCCAGCACAAAAGACACGCAGGAGAGAAAGCCAGATGTGTTTTGTATGTGTACGTAATTTTATATCACCCTACACGTCATGATTTATATCCCCTCTCTAGGGTCTACTGCGAATGAAACCGTATCGCCAGGCTGTGTAATCACGAGCAGGTACAATAGGTTTTCCACCCAGGAGAACACACGCTGAGGAAATATCATCACCGCCTTTGACAGCAGCTCATCAGCCAGCAAGCAGGATCTCTGCCTCTTAATATCTTCCTCGCACAAAAGGAGGAGGCTTCTTACATTCACGAGGCTTAATAAACCCGCCAGCCCGACTGTCAGTCATCGGCACGTTAAAGCCATCCTGGGATCTTGCTGGCCACCCGATCAAATCACAAAGCCATCTAAGTTTAGCGTTCGCTTGCTATATATATATTTTTTTTCCTCCTGAGTTGATCGCAGGAGGTGCTTTAGGAGTAAAGCACCACAGCAGGATCTGGCCAGGAGCTTCCCCTGATGCAGCAGCAGGGGTGTAAAAGGGAACAGCTCGTGGAGAGCACAGGGCCTTCCTCTGCGCTCTGCCATCCGAGCGGCGACAACAGTTTTTAACTCACCCCAGCTGGAGCCAACTTTGCCGCTTTTTGCTTGGAACCGGCTAAAACTGGGGATTACGTAACACAGCGCCCTGCAACTGGGAAACGAGACCCAGCAAAGCAGGGGATTCTGTCTGCTCCCGTGCCTCCAAGAAGCGTTCACAGTAGGAAATAATAGCACTGTACCCCCAGAGACAGCTCAGACCACCAGAAGCGTAGCTCAGCACCTTACCCTCAGCGCCGGCGACGGAAGGAGGCGGATTTGGGTGCCGGGAGCCCGCTACGCCCCTCACTCAACACACCTGGGGAGATTCTGCTAGCAGGAACCCAGCACAAAGCACGCCTGGACACAGAAAAGCGGCGGCGCCGGGCGCAAAAGCCGAAAACGCGAAGGTAACAAACGCGGCTCCCCGGCCGTCCCCTCACGGTCCCCTCACGGCCCCTTAACGGTCGCCCCCCCCCCCCCCCCCCAGGCGCACGCGCGCACCCACCGCCGCCGCTCTCGGCCTTCCACGTCGCCACCGCCTCCCCCGCCGCGCATGCGCGCGGGTCGCCCATGGGGGGGGTGGGGGAGGCGGGCGCGGCGCGGGGCACGCTGGGAAATGTAGTTTTCGGCAGGGAGCCGTGGCGGCCTTTAAAGGCCGCTGGCGCCCGTTTTTACCTCACAAAACCTCCTACGGTTGCAGATTCAGGCCCTTAAGACGCTGAATAATTAGCAAGATAACGCTTTTCGAACTTTAATTTACGGTGTTTTTGAACATATTTGGAATAGCGCAGAGGTGAGCCTCACAGAATGGCGGAGGTTGGGAGGGGGCCCTGAGTTCATCCAGTCCAGCCCCAAAATTAATCTTAAATCCTCATCATCCAAGTACCTCCATGAGCCACACAGAAAGTGCCACATCACACCTAGACCTCCCCATAGCAGAAAAAAAAATAATAATAATGGCTTATTTGAATTTATTATTTTTTTTCAGGTATTTTCAAGTAAGTGGTTTGCAAGTGGATTTCCTGATCCATCATCCCCAGTATTTGAATCCACCCAGGCAGCCTTAGCACTGGGGATCCTAGAGCTAGATTTGCACAAGTGGTTTGGTGCCTGAAGATGTCTAATCTGCTATTTTCTAAAAATCTCCAGTGGAAATGAAGCTGATACCTCGCTTCAGTAAATCCTGGTAGACATCCACCTGCTGCCATAAGGTGCCTAAATCCATTTGGAAATCTTTCTTCTACCAAATAACATGAAGAACTTTTCTCAGTTAATTTGTCTTGGTATTTGTACTCTCATTTCAGAACTTCCTTCTTTTTTCTCTGCTTGCTTTACTTAAACATAACTTTCTGCAGTACTTTGCAGTTGACCTCCTGCGCCCTTGTCCAGCTTCAGGAAGTAAAAGCAGGCAGTTTGTTTCTTTCACCTCTTTTTCACGTTATTTTTTTTGCTAAACTACTCACAATGCAATAGGATTATCGACCTATTCCTGGAAAAGAATAGGAACAGATTTGCAACACAGATTCCCTGTCGAGACTTCTAGTGAATGCCTCATTCAGGCAAGTTTTATGCTGTATAACGCTCACCTGTGTTTAACTGCAGCTACTGGAAGCACTGGAACAACATTCCAGAAAGCACAAGCGGCGTGATTCTAACAAACAAGACATATTTGCATTATCTGCCTACTTTGCTTTTTGACAGGCCTTTTTGTACGTTTCAACAGAGTGCTAAGCACACAACTAGAAGCCTAGTTTCCACTCCAGTCTGATTTATCATACAGTTTATTTCCTGTATCAGTGATGTACTTGCTTGAGCACTATCTATAATAAATAACTCAACGTGATTATGTACACTTTATAAGTTGTTTTCTTTTTTTTTTGCCACAAGCATGGAGTAAACTTCTGGTGTTTTCAAACGAGATGTTTCACCTGAAATTATTTCACTAGGAAAAAAAAGACACCAGCACGAGGGAACAAGATGGAGCTCCTCAGTGCAAGACGTTAAAAGGAGCCCAAGAACAGCTCTTGCTTTTTTTTTGTCATGTTCACAGCTGCTGGAGGTGAATATATTACACAGTGTATCTGTGAGAAGTTACAGGAGTGCAGTTAGTATTATCTTTTATTGCATGAATTATACCGTGTGCTCAGAATAACAAAACCAGCTTTTAATATCACAAAGGGATACCAGTCTAGGAGAAACCTCGAGTACTGCGTTCAGTTTTGGGCCCCTCGCTACAAGAAGGACATGGAGGTGCTTGAGCGAGTCCAGAGAAGGGCTACGAAGGTGGTGAAGGGTCTGGAGAACAAGGCTTACGAGGAGCGGCTGAGGGAGCTGGGACTGTTCAGCCTGGAGAAGAGGAGGCTCAGGGGTGACCTTATTGCACTCTACGGGTACCTGAAGGGAGGCTGTAGCGAGGTGGGGGTTGGTCTGTTCTCCCACGTGCCTGGTGACAGGACGAGGGGGAATGGGCTCAAGTTGCGCCAGGGGAGGTTTAGGTTGGATATTAGGAAGACCTTCTTTACTGAACGGGTTGTTAGTCACTGGAATAGGCTGCCCAGGGAAGTGGTGGAGTCACCATCCCTGGAGGTCTTGAAAAGATGTTTAGATGTAGAGCTTAGGAATAGGGTTTAGTGGAGGACTTGTTAGCGTTAGGTCAGAGGTTGGACTCGGTGATCTGGAGGTCTCTTCCAACCTAGACTATTCTGTGAAAGCTCTGTCTGTGAAACACTAATCAAATGGGGGCTTACGTTCTAAGGATGTTGTAAAAGCTGATTTCGCAGCAATACAAAATTCACTTCCTTACAGGCTGGCTTGTTAAGGGAGAGAAAGCAGCATTAGCTGACATCTAACAAGGAATTTTCTCTGCATCAACTCATTACAGTGGTAACAGAGCAACAACGGTGTGATACCCAGCTGTGAACATTGCAGACTGATCCACGCGACTCCCCAAGGCAGCGGTAGGAAGCAATATTCCTCACCAGAGGCATCCGAGAGGCCTATCAGGCAGATACTGCGAGTAATTCTTCGGTAGAAGAAAACATGGTTCAAGAATGAACCCAGACCCCAGTGTCAGTTCAAGGACAGCACGTTGCCACTTGAGGGCACAGCCCTTTAATGCGTAATACGACTGAAAGAGCCCCAAAACATTTCCCAGCTCTTCCTGCTATCGTAATACCCTCTAGATACTACCCTCAACGTACTACCCATGAAACATTTATATGGAAAAAAAAAAAAAATGTATGCCCATAGGACTACTTCTGGGAAAGTGACAAATCCTCAATGGCAATCCCAGATTGCTGGAATGTTTTGTTTCGTTGTTTTAATTGTTAGTTTGGAATCATTTAGAGAGTCCTCGGGCTTGGCAGAGGGGACAAGGCAGGAATTATTAGTCCTACGAAGCCCAGAGGCATCATTCTGGGATGCAATTGAGCACCAGAACACATATTCCCAAGAGGAGGCACAGGTGGATTTGCTCAGTTCACTTTGTTTATCGTGAAGTTGAGTAGTTTTATGAACTCCTTCAGGCTGGGGACTGTCTACAGCTTTTCCTAAGAACAACTGCACGAAGCAACTAATTTTTAAATAAAATCCTGCTTTATTATAATTCAATTTACACAAGCATGTTAAGAGATTTTAGTCCCTTTTTTTTAAACACAGACCTGCATCGTTTGAAACCACCGCAACAGAATATAACGCAACAATTCCCTTGCATCATGCACCTGCTGATCCCTTTCCGGAAAGAAAGGCACAACGTTTAAAGGAAAAAAAAAAAAGATTTAAAGTATCAAATCAAGACTTTTTGCTAAGTCAGTTTTGCAAATAGCCTAACTCCCGTAGCTCAGCTACGGATTTCACACAGCAGCCTATATTCTTCAGGACTTGACCGTAATGTTTATGCTGCCACGATGCAATTGTTCTCTAGCAAGGTCAACAAATAGCTCAGTTTTGAAGTGGAAGAATGAAGTATTGCACTCGCAGGCAGTGAAACTAAGAAGCAACACGTTTATCTTCCAAAGCTAGCTTGATCCATAAACTTGTTAACCTAATCTCTACTCATGCCCAATAGGTTATAGATGCAAAGTGGTTCCAAGGGAGGGAAATCAAGAATAATTTCACGCAGTCTTCCAACATTTTAAATAAGAAATCCGCTAGCTGCCACGTTAGTGGCAAAAGAGACCTTCTCCTGCACGTGATAAGGGGTTTTATTCAGCTGAAATGTGCAAAGATGTGTCTCAAAGTGAGAGAAATATCAATCACCAGTTCGTGTTGGATACCAGGGAATGAAATCCTTATGAATGAATTCCTTTAATCTGTTTTCTTGTCGGAAAGTTCCGTGGATCTCCTTGCAGCAATCCCATTGGCAACCCCGTTGCTTTCAAACTGCAAAGAAAAGAGAGCACTGTTAAAATGAGACGTCAAAAAAGACCAGAAGAGTGACATTTGATGATGAAAATGACTCTCAAAAGCACGGCCAGTGAAGACTTATGAAGAGATCTGCCCCAAAAACCAAAGTTAGTAAATGCACAACTTCAACACGCTGAACGTTCTCCCCCGTTATGAGTAGCAGGGCTAGCAGAACACACAAGAGCTTCTCTAAAAACCCCCAACTACCCGCTCTTTTGCGCTGCCCACCCCACACTACTATCAGGTGCTCTGCCTGGAGCTTCCCTCCTTAGCTTAAAACGCGTTAATCTTACTTGGTAAATTCCAGACTCATCCCCCTTATCTCTTTCGCTGGCTGAAGGTGCCCGGGGATTTCTAGCACCGCCCCCTTGCCCTTGCTTTGTGGCTGTCGTTTCCTGCACGGCTTTCTTGGGCCACACGCGCTTAATGAAAGGTGCGATGACGGGATAGATGTAGGGCTCCAGGAATTTCTTGTAGACCCAGAGAAGAACCGGAATGACGATACAGGGAATGCACACCATGGCTTCCTCTTCTTCCGGGACAAAGCTGCCAGGAAAAAAAACACCTCAGATTTAGAGAAACGACTTCAGATTACGGGTTCTGTACGCAACGAGCTGAGAAAAAGTCTCAAGAAAGGATTTGAGTTAATTTTAGTTAATGTTTAAACAGAAATTCCAGTTAACGTTTCAACAGAAAAGGTTTTTTACTGATAGATTTGTAAAGTTTCAAAAATGCTGCCGTTGTTCTGTGAGAACAGCTGTACGCTCCAACGAGTCCTCAGGAACAGTAAGGCCAAGATTCCCGGCACCTTAACAAAAAAGAACGACGTTTGCTATTGATTCATCACCCCCCACAGCTGGAAGTTTGAAAGGCACGTTCAAAGAGTTTTTGCTTAAACCAAACTAAAAAATGTAAGCAGTGATTTGAAGATACTAGCCCAGTTCTCCCCCCCAGGTCCTCCCAAATCTCCCAGCTATCCACTAATAACTAGCCAAACTATCGGAAAATCAACCCTCGCCTTTCTTTCAAAACCTGGAAGTGATTTTCAAAAACAGCACCTTGAGATTTGTGACGGAAAAAGCAGAAAACCAAAGCACAGGGAGGGAAAGGTAGCAGTTAAGTAGGACTAGAAGCGTCCCCCTTCAGCAGTGATGAGCTGTTGGATGTGCTAAACCCTGCTGCAAGCCGCTGCTTTGCCCTTCACAGTCCTCCTTTCTAGGCTGCCCACGTCTAAGCTCTTACATTAAGACACAAAATAAAAGGGAACAACTCTGTGGAGAGGGAAGGGGCAGATCCTCATCTGGGATCCTTGCTTTGCTCTTCCCAAACTGCCCTAGACAAGGGGAGCCCCACGCCCTGGGAGCATCGATTCCAGGTGATGGCTTCCAAGTGGAGTTTTTGCCACTCCAAAGGTAGTTTTGCAGGAGCAGAGCCTCCGAAGCCAGAAAGCAATCTTGAGAAAATAAGAACGAGGTAATCCATTAAAGCACTTGGAAAAAGATTTATGCACTCCCTCTTCTAGAACTTCCCAGGTATTAGGTCTGCTGTGTGATGCTGCGGATTCCTTCACTAGCTAAAGGACGCGTGGGGAGGAATCAACAGGGGCTGCCCCACCGAGACACGACCGAGGCTGTGCAGCCACTGGGTACCAAGAGTCCAGGCTGAAAATTAAGTCCCATTTCTGCCAGATGCAGAAATTCTGGTGTTTTAGCTCCAGCGGCTAACGTATTGAAATGTTCCCCTCCCCACAACCTTCTCTGTGATGCTGCCGTGTGGTTGGCAGGGTTTATTTTTAGAAAAAAAAAAAAAAAAACAGGGCAATGGCAAGCGGTGAAATGTTAACAGCAGGCTTTGCTCCTTTGCGCTGAAGGCTTCTGTTTCTCCCTGAACCACCCCACATACGAGACAGCGCAGAGAACGAGGGTGACACCGCCAACGTAACCGCGTTCTTTTTGTTCCCCACGTTTCATTTGGGCGAGGGTCACCCGTTTTCACGTTAACACAAGAGAGGCCAGGCGGGCAACCGGCCTCATTTACCCCCTTCAGGCCCAGCCCGGTTACCTCACGCAGCCCATCCCCGCGGCGTTACCCGGCGCTAGGCCAGCCCCGGTCCGCCCTTACACGGCCGAGCTCCGGCTCCCGGTGCCTTTCACTCCCCTCTCCCTCTCCCCAAGCCCCGGGGGCAGGCGGCGGGGCGGAGGCTCCCCCAAAACCAGCCCCGACCCCCCCCCCCCCCCCTCACCTGAGACCGCGGCTCCCCCACGTCCTCCCCGCGCCGCGCCGCCCTCCCTACTGCCGCCGCACCGGAAGCGGCCCCCGCACTTCCGGCGGGCGCGCCCCGCCCACCCCGCCCAATAGGAAGCGCCGCGCGGGTCACGTGCCCCACCAGCCCCCCCGCCCCGGAGCGGCGTCACAGGGGCGTGGCGTCACAGCGCGTGACGTCACCGCGCGTGACGTCATAGGCGCAGAGAGGGGCACGGAGTGGAGTTCCAACAGAGCTTTATTGGGGGCCGGGGGCGGGAGGGCTACTCCCGGGCCATCAGCTTCTGCTTCTTCAGCTTCTTCTGCGAGATCTGCAACGGCAACGGGCACACGGTCACCGCCTGCGCCTCCCCCCAACCCCCGGCGTTAATTTAATTTAACAATTAACGTCATCGGCGGGGGTCCCTTCCTCAGCATCACACCCCTCCAGGGAAACGTCCCCCCCTGAAGGCGAACCCGGCTCCCACCCCTCACTTCTGGTACGTCCCGAGTCTCAATAGCGAGGTTGCTCAGAATTCGTGTGGGTTTTTTTTTCACGGCTATTCCAAAGGTGTCCTAAGCTAAGTCATCACAGCAACCCTTCGGTCCCCAAAACCACCGAACTGAGGTTCCTCAACGCCGAAAACTCTCAAAGAGCTCCTTACCTTTTTCTTCTGAGCCACTTCTTCTTCCGGCTTGGGGACGATCTGCTCCTTCTCGGTGAGGATCATCTCGATGTGGCAGGGGGAGCTCATGTAGGGGTTGATCCTCCCGTGAGCTCTGTAGGTGCGCCGGCGCATTTTGGGAGCCTTGTTCACCTGGATGTGCTCGATCACCAGAGAATCCACGTCAAGGCCCTGCGGGTGGGGAAGAAAAACCGAGATACCCTGATGGAATCTGCTCCGCAAGTAACTCGTGCGGCAAAACCGCGACGCCGCAAGGCGGAGAAGCACAAGGCCCCTACGCGGCACGGCCAAGTTGTTAGCGGGCTGATGGCTCAGAAAGCAACGGTTATTTCACGGTCATTCCAAAGGTGTCCTAAGATAGTCATCACCGCCATCAGAATCGCCAAATAAATTATTGAGTACGCTGCAAGGGTAATTAATTGAGCAGGAGCCGACAGACGGGGGGGTTTGGGGGGGATTTCAGGGGCTTCCTCCCCCATCACGCACACTCCCAATAGTTGATAACCGTCCACGAGCCAGCCCCTTGTGAAAAACTAACTCATTTTTACTCAAAAAAATGCACACAGCGTAATTCCAACAGCAAAGCAAACCCTCTAGGTCCTGGTTTCATCTACAAAGCACGCCTCTTGCGCTTCTGAGCACCGAGTTCAGGTGCACAAACGCACGCAGCCACGCCAACAAGGCGCGGTTAGTAACATCCCCTCAGCCCACCTTGAGCTCAGCATTGCTCTCCGCGTTTTTGAGCATGTGCAGCAAGAACTCGGCGCTTTTCTTGGGCCAGCGCCCCTGTGTCCAGCCCCACTGCTTGGCCTGTAAGAAAAAAGAGAAGCGTTTTAGTCTCGGTACGCCGTAATCTGCCCTTTTAGCTTGCTGCCAGGTGGCCTTTTACTTCGATTGCTCAGAATATACGTTTCTTTTCACGTTGAATCCAAAGGTGTCCTAAGAAAGTCATCACAGCAATCAAAGCGAACGATTCTACGCCTCGCGCAACAGCGAACCCACATTCGGAAATAGCACGAGCGTCGCTTTTCGTTCTTCCTCGAAGGGCGCGCGCCCAAAGCCCTTCCCACGTCCTCATCCCAGCCCTCACCTGGGCACATCTGCCAACTCCTCCGTTGTAGCGACGGAAGGGAACGCACTGCTTCTTCAGGGTCACGTCCTTCAGGTACTTGGTGGCCTTGCGGATGTGCATGCCCTTGATGGCCTGGGCAGTCTCACGAGTGTTCTAGCAAGAAAAAAAACGCGGTGAAAGCTCCTCTCAGCACTTCTTTCCACGTTGCAACGGGAGTACAAGCACCGGATTTTCACCTTTCTTTTCCTTTCTCCAAGGAAAGAGGCAATCGTATGCTTTTTTACTCCAAGCTCGGTTCAAAAGAAGCCACCAAATAATAATAACTAGCAATTTTTTCTCTTGCTACCTACAATTTGTCGTTATGACTCCCCCATTACTGAGTTCACAGCTCTGTCACACCTTTATCGTTGTTTTTTTTTTTTTAACCCAGCAAATTTAAAACTGAGGATTTACACTTAGCACAGCTCCCTCTTTGGCCGCTAACCCAAAAAGCGGAGGCCCGAATGAGCAATTCCTGCTAAGGCATCCAATCTGACACCTCCCAGCAATGAATGTGAACACAAGCTACACAAACAAGCTACAAAACGTCTACGTAAGGGGATTAAAAAGAGAGAGAGTGGAAAGCATCGGAAGAAAAATCAAGGATAAGTGCTTAATAAAGCTACCCGTTGGTTTTTGCACAATAAACACACCAAAATAAAAGCTCTTTTCACCTGCACTGTGTAACACTCGTCGGAAAAGCATATTCTCAGCTTCGTTTTCGTGATTAACCCCATTTTTTTTTTAGATTCGCTGCTGGGTTTGCCAGAGCAACGCACGAACCCTATCACCATGCATGCCCAACGCTTGCTGCCGTACTTCTCGAGCGCCCAAAGGACAGGATGAGCAGGGAGATCCTGCCCAGCAGCCAACAAGGCTGTGGGACACGTGAAACAAATCGCTTTCTAGTCTAGATTCTCCTGCTATCTTCCCCCCAGCTGCCCGTTTCCTCTTCTATTAGGCGGCAACCGAAGAACAGACCATCTTATTTTTGTTCCTGCGGATAAAAGTCATTACAAGCAACCTAAGCACATGCGGGCCGTAACCTACACCACCGCGCTTCAGTGACTACTTAATACCCCAGGAAAATAAAGGTCATCTCCACCCAAAAAGCAACTTGCGTTTCCCACCAGGCACAGGCCGCGTACCTTGAAGTGCACTCGCAGGTTGGAGCCCCGGGACTTGCACGCTGCGGAGAGAAGAGACCGAGTTCTGAGGTGAAAAAGCGAAGGGCTTCGGGGAGTAATATGGAATTCGAGGGAGAAAACCACTCACATTTCGTGGGGTTCTCCGGATCCAGCGAGTAGCGCACCATTTTGGGAGCTCAGCTGCGAAGAAAACAGTCAGAAAAATCATCTTAAGCTTCTACCACAGACAAGCAGGAAACAAAACGCTTTCCTCCCTACCTACAACTAGCTGACAAAGCCCCTCAGAGATCGATTTTCCGCAATTAAACCCAAACGTATCCTAAATAAGCGTGTGTCCCCCCCCCCCCCCTCCGCCCGCAGCCTCAGGGCCCGCTCCCCCCTCACAGCCCCGGCACCTCCGCGCTCCGCCATCTGCGGCGCCAGCGCCGCGAACACCGATGGCAGCCGGCGGGCCGAGCCGCCCCCGCGGCCCCTCATGGCCTCCCCGAGCTGCCCGAGGCCGGGCCGGGGCCGGATGGCGGCGGATGGAAGCGGATGGCGGCGGATGACGAGCCCACGGCGTCCTCACCTCAGGGCGGCGGCGGGGGAAGAGGAAGGGCGGCGCCTGGCGGGAGGCGGGGAGGGCCGCGGGCCCGCTCTCGCGAGACAGCGTGCGGGGTCTGTCAGGGCTGTCGTGAGGTCGGCATGTCGCGACAGGGCTGTACGCCACCCGCAAGGCAGACCCTGCGGCCGAGAGCGGTGTCCAAACGCTGCTTGAGCTCCCCGGGGAGCCTGTCCCAGTGCCCGAGCGCCTCTGGGTGCTGAACCTTGCCCTGCCGCCCAGCCCGACCTTCCCCCGTTCCGGCTGTGAGGATTAAAGTTGTTTTGCGGTGGAAAATCCTGACATTTGTGCATATTCGAAAGTGATCGTGCAGGCAGAACAGTGGGGAGGATGTTAAGCAGTTAAAGGGGCAGTGGAAGGTCCCGCTGTCCCAAAATTGCCAGGTAAAATTGTACCGGTTTGGGCCCCTCAGTACAAGGTGGACATCGAGCCCCTGGGACATGTCCAGAGGAGGGCTGCGAAGCTGGTGAAGGGTCTGGAGCACAAATCCTGTGAGGAACGGCTGAGAGACCTGGGGTTGCTTGGTCTGGGGAAGAGGAAGCCTTATTGCTCTTCCCAAAGACCTCAGAGAGCTTATGGCTCTCTACAACTACCTGAAAGGAGGCTGCGGGGAGCTGGGGTCGGCCTCTTCTCACAGATAACTAGCGATAGGACCAGAGGGAACAGCCTCAAGTTGTGCCAGGGGAGGTTCAGGTTGGAAATGAGGAGTCATTTCTGTCAGAAAAAGTGGTCAGGGATTGGGACGGGGTGCCCAGGGAGGTGGTGGCGTCACCGTCCCTGGGGGTGTTCAAGGAAAGGTTGGATGTGCTTGGGGACGTGGTTTAGTGGGTGACATTGGTGATGTTGACGTGATGGTTGGACAGATGATCTTAGGGGTCTCTTCCAACCCTAATGATTGTAGGATTCTACATCCAGGGTTGCCCCATGTCAGGAACTGTGCAGGTCCTTTACCTGTCGTGGGGGCAGGTGGCACCGAAGGGCCATTCACAGCCCCATGGCTTAGATTTGTGACTGCAGGAATTACAAAATTGCCCTGGCAGGTTCCCTGCTATGCAGGGAAGACACCTGTACTATTCAGGAAAGCAAAGCCTGGTCATCTGAGCAAAGAAAGACACGGCTAAACCAATTTTTCTAACTCTCAGGCTAAGGCCAGGGTTGGTAGATCAATTTTAGGGGGCTGAAGCAAGTCCAAGTGCTGCAGCTAGATGGCAGGCTAGGACGAGAATAGAGAGCAAGGACACAGCATAAAAGAAAATAAATAATGTCCAGGTACCTCCCTGCTGTGAGAGAGGTCCGGGTTCAACTTTGTTCAGATTAAGCAGGCAGAGCAAGAACTTCAGCAAGAACACGAATGCTCAGACCACGGGGATATTTTCAGATCCCTTCTTTAGCGCTAATAAACTCCAAAGCTTCGGGGCTAGGATTTCACCCAGGTGAGACGCGGAAAATATTTGAACTACCGCAAAGATTTACAGGGATGGAGAGGGTAGAGCTGTAATTTTAACAGCATGTCAGCACGCACAACCACGTCAGCGTAGTGGCAGTGTGAAGGAGGATGAGCATTGTCAAAATACGGGCGCAACAGCCTTTCTAAGCCAAGTGTTGCTAGAGAAAAAGAGGCTCGTGACTTTGAGGAACAATAAAAATGGAAGAAGACATCTCGGAGAGGAGTTTCGACACTTCCTCCGTGTCTCCGTTTCCTTTTCTGTGGAAGAAAAATGGTAGCATTTCCAGGAGCATTAAGGGTCCAGATGTAATAAGTAAAACCAAGCAAAAAACTGAGGTCCTCAAGCACTTGCAAGGCCTTCCCCACCACACTGCGGGAATCTCCCCCTCACAGCCAGCACGAGTGCAACTCTCCTCCGTCATTACTTCGAACTGCTGGGAAAGGAAACCAGCGTTTCCACGGGATCTTTTGGATCCTAAGCAGAAAAATTTGGCACGCAAGTCCAAAATCATGTTCCTTGAAACTCCTGCACGGGGGGCAGCCGTCTCCTGATCCTCCTGGAATCCAAACTCTGTAGGATTTAGCCTTACACTCCCCTGGTGCCGTCCCTCTTAGCTCTCCTGCCCAGACCACCCAGCCCTGGCGACTCAGCCTATGCCCAGCTTCGCTCAGCAGACGTTGAAATAAAGATCCAGCTCTTCATCTCCTTCACCTTTGGAAGCTCCTGGTGGCTACATCCTCCTAGGAAGGGCTCATCGAAAGGACAGCCGGGGTTTCTACCTTCTCCTGAGGTGCACCTGCAGAAAGCAGCGGCATGGTGGCCACGGCGTGCTCCCGGGGTGCGAGACCCACTTTCGGTTTCCTTCCCTTGAGAGGATTCAAAGCCACATCCTAACCACAAGGGGCAAAGGCGTTCCTACCCTTCCCGCTGCAGGTTTTCTGCTGAGCAGCACGCAGCCTGCGTGGGGGCAGTAATTCCTAAACTACCGAATTCAGCCCAGGAGGGGCTGCGCTAAAATCCCTTTGACGGATAGCCCCAGTGGGGCTCGTTGGCCGAGCTTAACTCGTCGTTCACAAAACCCACCTACAAATGGGTTCCTTGCCCTAACGGTGAAGCAGAAAAACCTGCAGACAAAAAGCACCCAGTATCTAGTTTAAACCCAAACCAGCTTGAACGCCGGAGCTGGGAACGCTGAAGGCTTCCCCCAGCTGCCTGCAGTGTCTCCCTGAGCTCCTGAGATTTTAAAGAAGAGATGCTTGATGCTTCCAGAGGGGGGCTAAAAGTTCCGTGCTTTCAAATCAAGTTCCCCGTGAGTCCTCCTGAAGAACACAAGAGGTGAGCTACGCGGTCCGTTTCTGCTGTGTAGATCCTGTCCCCAGTCCAGGGTGAGGAAACAGTCCCTGGAGCGCGGTGGCACGGCGGCTGAGCGTCTGTCCCGGCCGTCACTGCTGCTGACGCAGCGGCACAGCGCCTTCCCTGCGCTGCTGGGGACCAGCCAGGAGCACGGGCAAGGCAAAAAGGAAACATCGACAGGGGGGAGAGCGTGACGCTCAACAATCGGTGGCGTATCGTCCAAGAGCGACGGGTTCATCCACCCCCTGCGCACCCGCAGAGGAGGAAATCGCCGGTAAAACAAACCTCCTGTGGGATTGAATAACCTTGTCGCCCAAGTCGGTGTTTATTCGGTGCCTTCGCCGCCAGCAGAGCATTTACGCAGGTTGTGCGGGCCCGTGACTGCTTGTCCCTGGCTTTCGGTGCCAGAAATGGATCCCCAGGGCAATCGCCTCGACGAGAAAGGCGGTAAATAAAGACCTCGTGGAAGTGCTCGATCAGAGACACCCTTCGGGATCAATTGAAACCCGCTCCTGTGTTTGCTCCAGCCTGTCTGGCTCAGCACCAAGAAATACCGCTCTGAATGTTTTATATTTACATCGCTGCCCGTCTGTCCTTGGGCTGGCGTGAATCGCCTGCACATCCCAGGCAGGAACACAAACCCAACGCACTAAGAAACGCCCCGAGCTCTTCTTAATTAAGTACAGAGCCACCGGCTCTTCCTAGTAAGATCCACACGCTCAGCAAACACAAGAAAAGTTAGTTAATTAGGGTTAAACGGCCGGAGGGTGAAACGAGCCCTGCGGGGCGACGTCTCCTTTCCCGTGCTCCTATCGCACACGCTGGGAACGTGGAAAAAAACGTCCTTAATTTTTCACTGAGACGCCGAGGGGTGAGCCTAGGATCAGGGCAGGGCCACACAAGCTTTACCCAACGAAGTTAGGAGTTATTTTTACTAACTCCTTTCTTGGGGGGGAAGCTGAGCGGCCCGGTCCCAGTTTCCTCGTTTCGGCGCCCACCTGGATTTAGAGGATCGGGTTCGAAAGCCCGCGCGCCGCTGGGGTAAACCTAAAGTGGATTTGCGAGTGCTCAGAACCAAGCTCCGGGTGGCTGGTTTGGGATATAGGCTAGGAGTTTTGTGATTATGCTGCTCGCGAGATCTTACGGTCTGCTTTCGATCTGAGGGTCTTGCAGCCTCCTTCCAACCTGTGCTCCCGCTGCGGCTGGAGGCGCCGTAACATCAGGACAGCCTGGGGACCGATGCAAGGCACGGAGGAGAGAGAAAAAGAGGCAGAAGGCATCAGAGGAATCCCGTCACGTCGCTCGAGCACATCGAGGAGAAAAAGAACAAGCGACTGAGAAGAGTTTGGCCTCGATGAAGGGGCCGTGGGGAGAGGTTTGGGATCAAAGCCTTCTGGAAACCTCCCCGCGGTGGGGATGCCCGGAGGCAGGTACGAACCGTCCCGTCCCCGCCCGGGCGACAACGCCAACAGGAATTAGGATTTAGCAGGAATGCGGGGGATTTACCCTCCCGGGCCCACCGTATCGGCCGTGGCAACGAGAGCACGCGCTCGCTAAGAACCCAGGCCCAGACGCCAGCGGATTTAACGGGGGGCGGGAGGCCCCAAGCGCAGCTTTGGGGGCTGCTGCCAGGGTCGGCTGTAAATATTCCCTCACAATCCAAGGCATTCAGCTCAGGATTACGTGCCGGGGGCTCGGTGGTCAAGTAAATTCGCAACGAAACGGGAACGGCGAAGAGGCAGGACACTTCGGCCAGCTCGCTTCTTTTTTCCTCCGGTCGTTTTTTTACCGCCACGGGGACGGGGGGACGCGGAGGAGGTGGCGTAAGGATGGATGCCAGGGGGCTGCCTCGGCCAAAGAGAGCTCCCTGGGGACAGCGGCAGCGGGTAACGCCGCTGAAGCATGTGAGCTGGTTTCATAACCCGGTAGGGATTAGCTCCTTCCGTAAGCGAGCGGAGCTGCCGAGCTACGAAGCGTTGGTCCTTTCCTAGGGCGCTCGTCGAGGGGCTGCTTTTGAAAGGCTTTGGGAGCGGAGGAGAGGCTCTTCTCCGGCATCTCAGGAAGGAATTAGGGAGAAGGAGCCAAGGGGGAAGCTCACACCAATCCCATTCCCTTCTAGGGTGGTTCATAACTGAAAAGAAAAGCTGGTTTAGAACTCAAAAAGAGAACGAGGGCGATTCCTCTCTTCCTTCCTCCTCCTCTTCTGCGACCCCTGCTCCTTCTTTCACCGTAGGAAAGGGACGGAAACAGAGAAGCAGCAGGCAGGAAGGACACGGGGTGGGTAGGACGCCGTTGGGTTTCTGAAAGTGGAATTAAAAACTTGCAGATGAGCGATAATCTCCCCCTGAGACCGAGGAGCTGACCTGAAGCAACCAGCTCGAGGTTGAGCAAATGAGCGCTCCTTCCCACGAGCAGCTTTTTGGGGATCTCCGGAGCCACCAAGCCCAGAACTGCTCCACCTCGCAGATCTTTAACGCCTAAAGAGGTCTCAAGGGAGCTTTTTTGCCCCGGTGTAGCTTTCATTACCTCTTACCGTACCCCGAAATTCCATCGGAGAGCCAGGAAATCCTCCCCGGGGAGAGATGAATCGAAAGGAGGAGTTTTTCCTGAAAATTGCCGGGTTTAACGGGGTGTTGCTTTCCAACCCCAGCTGTGAGAGGGGCTCCAGCCCCAGGACGCGATGCCCAAACCCACCTCCCTGGGGGGAAATCCCCACGGCCTCGATTCGTCGTCCTCCGGTGTCAGAAGCCAAAGGATTCCCGCTGCAATGCCGAGAGGAGAGGATGAGCCCCGACCTGGTGCAGGAGCGATGGGGAAACCCTGCTGGGCCACGGGAGGGCTGATGAAGGGGATAAAAAGGAGGGGGAAGAGAGAAAAAGGGGGAAAAGGAGGAAAAAATAGGGAAAGGAGGGAGAAAGGGAGGAAAAATGGGGGAAAGGAGGGAGAAAGGGGGGGGAAATGGGGGGGAAAGGGGAGGTAAAAGGGGTAAAAAGGGAGGTAAAGGAATTAAAAAGGGGGGAAAAGGGGGGAGGAGGAGGGAAAAAGGAGGGAAAGGAGGAAAAAAGTTGGGAGAGGGAAAAGGAGGAAAAAGGGGGCAGAAGGAGAAAAAGGGAAATAGGAGGAAAAGGGGAAAGTGAGGGAAAAAGGGAGAAAAGGTGAAAAAAGGAGGAAGGGATAAAAGGAGAAAAAAGGAAGAAAAAGGGGGGAAAAGGAGGAAAAGGAGGAAAAAAGGGGGAGGGGGAAAAAAGGGAAAGGAGGAAAAAAGGGGGGAAAGGAGGAAAAAGGGGGGAAAGGAGGAAAAAGGGG